>NW_028123103.1:0-225007 GCF_965194805.1 Balaenoptera borealis | reverse complement strand
AGTCATATATGTTCTTGAGCGGTGAATAGGGGGTGTTGAGTCCAGTTCACTGAGCAAGGAGTAGGTCTTGTCTATTACATATTGGATTTATGGAACGTTATCTGAGCTAATTTGAAATCCTTGTTTTATGCATCACCCCACCTCACCTTTCCCGTTAAGCAACCATAGTATGTTTTCTTAATGTGTGACTCTGTTCTGTTTTGTTATTCCGTTCAAGTGTAGCAGTTTTTACATTCCCTCTGTTAGTGATATCTTATGATAAGTGTCTTTTTCTGTGTGACTTATTTCACTTAGAATAGTCCTACCTAAATCCACTCATCATGCTGCTACCAGCCTTATAATATTTATCTCACGCCCGAGTGATATACAATTGTACATATGGACCACAACTTCTTTATCCATTTTTCTCTTTCCTTGCATATTTAAGGTGGAATTAAGTGGAGGTTCTTGTCTACAGAGCAGCCCTAATGTTTGGGGTGCCTGTGTCTTGCTGATTTTTAGTTTTCCCAATTTATACGCCCATGAGTGGATGTGCCCCTTTCTCTCTAGCTGTGTTTTTTAGATGTTTTAGGAAACACCATACCCTTCTCCAGAGTCATCATTGGCAATTTATACCCCACCCATCAGTGTAACAAGGCTCCCTTTCCTCCCTGGCCTCTCCTGCATTTCTTGTTTTTACACTTTTTTAGCAAGGCCATTTTGACCGATGGGAAGTCAGACTTCTTTGTAGTGCTGAATTGCATTTCCGGCTTGCTTGGTTGGCCACAAAGGGCCTATGGGTTTTTTCCTGAATTCATTCAGAAAAAAACGCATATGCTCTTTTTGGCCAAGTGCATCATTGTCGACGTTTTGATGTTTTTCATGTGCTTTAGGGGTGATTCAAATCTAACTCCTGAAATCTGTTTCCTGCAATTCTGCCTTGATTTCAAATCCTCTTCGTTGCCTTCCCTCAATATATTTGTGGACGAGAGTTATCATTTATAACTCTGCATATTTGTGAATTGCAGTGCCCCTGAGCTCCATTTTTCAACTCGCTTTTTTGGGAGCTTTCCGCAGAAACTCTCATTTGCTTCTGGCCCTACTCTGGTTCCCGGTGGCAGGCTAAGCCTTTGCTTAATTCTTCTTCCTGACTGGAAATTAGAGTGACATGTGCCTCTCCGAACATCTAGGGCTTGGCTCTCCTTGTTTCTCCTCCTTCCCCTTCTTCCTTTGGACAAATTCCGATTTCTGTGCAACTGGATGTTGAAGGTGCTGACATCCTCAAGTGGGGAGATTTTAAGGAAAAAGGCTGGAGGGGTGAACCCAACAACCAGGAAATTAGGCGTTTTGGTGCCTTTTCCAAAATCTTCCTGATCCAACCGTGTTCCATCTTCTGGGTGTCACAGGCATGTTTTAGCTGTAGGAAAGGTCCCGTGTATGTAAGGAGAACACAAGGGATTTTTCCAAATCAGTGTCTCCCCGAACTCCAATCTGGGGAATTTTTAAGCTACTGGTACATGTGTGTTCATTAAGGGACTTGGGCCGTAGGCAGAGTCCGAACTTTAGATGATTGAAGTCTTTAGGTTCAGAAACGCTCACCATCGGCCTCCTTTAGTTTCCATTTTATCTGTAGTTGATAGATGATGTCGATATAGATATCTATTGTTTTTCAGGTTATTTCCCCTCAGGGGTCATTACAAAATATTGAGTATAGTTCCCTGTGCTATACAGTAGTTCCTTGTTGATGATATATTTTATACATAGCAGTGTGTATATGTTAATCTGAAACTGTTAATTTATCCCTCCTCCCACCTTTCCCCTTTGGTAATAAAAAATATAAGATTTTATACTTCTCAGAAATCTAGGAGCTGAAAGAGAGGTATCATTTTCAATGGAAAATCATTCCAAACAAGGTTGAAACTTCAACCAAGATTATTAGATGTACATCCTTGGAAAGAAATCACTGCATTTCTCTACTCTTGACCTGACAAATAAGACAAACCCCTCCACTGAACTTGCTTATAATAAAGTGATGGAAATATCAAATGGAAGTGTTAGAAACATCTTATTTTACACGAGCCTTATACACTGCTCTATGTTAATTACAGTTTGGCTCACACATCTGTTCATTGAAGTTACAATGTTCTCAAATTCTGTTACTGATCCTGCAGAGTGGGCCCCAACAAGGGTCTCCCTGCCCAGTGTCATTGGAGCCAGCAGATCGAGACTGACTTTGGTTCAGAAGCAAAGGAAAACTTTATATTTTGATCAGAGAATGGAGAGGTGAGAGTGTGTGCTCCCCTGCGGGTTGTGGGCCGGGCTGCTGTGTAGGGATCCTGTCAGCATCAGCGGGAGGGAGGGGGCGGAGCTCTCGAGGGCCAGGTTGGCTGGAGCTCAGGCTCCTATGTCGCAGAGTCTGCACGGGGCCCCACGAGCTGAGGTGTCGGCCCAGCCATTTTGCACTAGGAAATCGGGTCTGAAGTGTCGGGTGTGGGACCTCTGCATGTGGAAACCTAGGAGCAAGTGAAATTAGACAAAGCACAAAGGAAAAAATGGTTAGACTTTATTTTATTGCCCAGATTCTATTTTTATCTCCCAGGAATTTTTAATGGGCTTTGCCAGTAACAAAGCCCTCCTCTGCCTTTTGTCCCATTCCTCATTCTTGGGGCGCTGAGGGTGCAGACACGTCTTCTGTAAATGCTTCATGCTGAGTTGGGTGTCCTCATACCCGGGGGGAGGGGCAGGACTTCTCCCCAGCAGCCTCCAGGTGAGGTTGATTGTCCGCAGGCCTCCTCCCTCACTGCTCGTCTGCCTGAGCACCAGCATTGGAAGTTTTATAGATTCTAATGACCTTTAAGGGTCCAGGAAAGAGATGTGCAGAGACGCTGGGGGGGTGGGCGGTTTTACCCTGCTCCACATTGGTTCGGCCCCCTTAGGCTGATGGTTTCTGCCAGCCTAGATGCTCTGACCAGTAGTCTGTGCTTTCTTCAGTTAGGCCACTGAATTAACGTACAAACAGCACCAGGTGTCAGAGCCCTGCTTGCTCAACTCCCAGACAGTCCAGGGCCGGTGGTGATCCAGGACCATGATGGCCACTCAGTCAACGGCCTTTTGAAGTAGCCAGGAGTACAGCCGGTCTCATTGGCCGCCGTCACTGCGGTGTCTGTAGGCTTTTCTATGGTGGCAGCGTTATTTACGGTTCCCCTGCCAAGTTTATTAGCTCCGCTCTGGGTGCAGTAAGTCCTGTAAGCAATAGTCTGCTCTTTTGGGGCACACTCTTGTTGTTTTCTGAGAGAAGCTCCAGGTCAAGTGATGGTCACACGAGTCGTCATGGGGGCCCATTGCCCCAGGTTGTCTCTCTGGAGGTTGGTGTTGGAGGGCCTCCTCACTCGAGGTCATTGTGCCCACGGAGCAATCCCTGCAACTTCAGGGCATGGTGGGTGGTTAGGATCACCAAGTGGCGTCCTTTTCCCTTAGGAGGGAGCTGGCCTTGCGGGCTGCTGATTTCCAGGTTTTTAGATACCCCCAGTATCCTGGTCGGATGGGGTGGCTGGCCAATGCCTGGAGGGCATTCTTGCATTGTTCCATTTCAAGTGGTCCCAGTTTTTGCACTAATACTCCAAGGGCGATTCGCCTTGGACCAGGAATGTAAAGGTCAAAGGGTTTAGCTAACTTAGGGAGGTCCAGGGCCAGGGTCTGAATTGACTGCTCTTTCCATTCTTGAAAGGCCGCTTCTGGATTCTATTCAAAAGGATCATCATCTTTTCCTTTCAGTGTTTCATATAGAGGCCCAGCTATTAGACTGTAGTTAGGGATCCAGATGCAGCAAACCCCGGTCTCCCCAGGAACCCCTAAGCTGTCTTCTAGTTTCAGGAAAGGTGAGGCTGCAAATGGCTTCTTCCCTTTCCTGGGGTGGGCTTCTCCGACCTTCTGTGCGAATGAAGCCCAGGAAGGCCACCTTAGTTTGTGATATTTGAGCCTTTTCCTTGGACACCTTCTATCTTTTATTGGCTAGGTAGTTCAGAGGCCTCCTTAGTCGGGCTGGTGATCAGAATGTCATCTGCATATTGAAGGAGGGTTCCCTTCTCCAGAGGTAGATCTTTTAGGTCTTTAGCTAACGTTTCCCCAAAGATGGTGTGGGAATTTTTGAACCCCTGGGGCAGGACGGCCCAGCAGTATTGTTTTTGTTGTAGGTTGAGTCCTGCCACTCACAGCCAAAATTTCTTGTGACTCTGGGACTAATGGAATACAGAAGAAGGCATCATTGAAGTCTAATACAGAATGCCATGTCCTGGTGGATGGTAGAATGACCAGCAGGGTGTAGGAATTAGGAACTACTAGATGTATATCCTCTGTGGCTTCACTGACTGTCCTGGCGTCCTCTACCAGGTCCCCAGCAGCCCACGGGGCTCTTGTGGTCAGGCCCCTCCCAGGATATGGAGCTCACCTGGGCAGGTACGCAGCAGCCCACGGGGCTCTCATGGGCAGGCCCCTCCCTGGATATGGAGCTCCCGTGGACAGGTACCCCGGCAGGGCTGGGCACACAGGAACCGTGCACATAGCCCTCATTGCAGAGCACCCCCAGCACCCCTGTCACTCAGAGCTGACACAGAGCACCTCAGAGCAGAGCTTGAACTAACAAACAGCAGCTCCAACAGGTCTGTGACCCTAGGCTTCACTCTGTGCGGCCTCCCTCTGCCTGGTCTTCCAGGGGCTTCCACTGCAGCCGGGGCACCAGGCCTCTGTCTCCACCCACCACCCCTCCTCTCCCTGACTCCTGGGTTCCTCTCATTAGCAGAGGGTCTTCTTGAAGTTGTCTCCCACTCATGGACCAGATAAAATGATTCGAAAACAAGCCAGGGCTGCCGCCCCTTATCTATCCTGACTCTCGGGACCCTACACCTGTTCCTTGGATCTGGCCGGTGCAGCAAGGCCCATTTTCTGCAACTCTGAGCCCCTGAGGGGCGAGGATTGGCTGACCTGGGCAGCCTGACCCGGCCGGCCAGCCCTTCCCAGGTGTGCCTGGGTTGAGGTCAATATAAACACCCCTCCAGGCAGCAAAAGCCTCTGCAGCTGTGCCTGACGCCATATTCTCTGCCCCGTCAGCAGTCTCGGGGTTGGGCTGGTGGGAGGGAGTAGGGCCCACGGCTCTATGAGTGGCCCAGTGTGACTGGGGCTCTGCTGGACTTTCTGCAGGAGTTGCCGGGCTGCCACCTGCTAAAGAAGAGGATGTGTCACCCATACTTGCTGCTGGAATTTCTCCCCGGGCAGAGGTGAGGAAGGAAAAAAGCAGTGGGGGCCGGGACAGGAGGGGTACCTCAGGCAGGGAAATGGAAAGCTTCCAGACGAGCGCCCGGGGCCAGGACCATCCTGGCTGGCCTGCAGGCACCAAGTCGGCCTGCGTGCTGTCGCTGGTGTGACTCCAAGCCCCTTCCTCTAGTTTTTAAAGTCTTTGCACACATTCAGGTGTTTTACCTGGGAAGGGTGGGAAAAGTTCAGCAGCAGCTGGCCTGGGGCTCAGCTCACGTTTACTCAGAGACGCCTCCTCACGGTCCCCCAGCTTTGCAATGAGGACGCTCCTCGTGTGGGGGCTGCTGGCTGCATGGGAGATGATTCCCCACCTGTGACCAACTTCAGAATTGTTTACCCCTGGAGCAAGTGCCCTGATAGGGTTTTCCTCTGTATGACCAGTGGGTTCTGTTTTTTTTTTTTTTCTTTTTTGGTTCAAGGTAAGTTTTATTCCTCTTTTTGTATTTATGGATATAAGCATGGAAATAATTCATTCATATAAATACGTCTATGGGAAGGGCAGAACTTTTTTTTCTGTTTTATTTTTTTAAGTATTACTTATTTTTTAATTTTTGAATTTATTTTATTCATTTTTTTATACAGCAGGCTCTTATTGGTAACCTATTTTATACATATAAGTGTATATATGTCAATCCCAGGCTCGCAATTCATCCCACCACCACCACCCTGCCACTTTCCCCCCTTGGTGTCCATACATTTGTTCTCTACATCTGTGTCTCTATTTGTGCCTTGCAAACCGGTTCATCTTTACCATTTTTCTAGGTTCCACATGTATGCGTTAATATACGATATTTGTTTTTCTCTTTCTGACTTACTTCACTCTGTATGACAGTCTCTAGATCTATCCACGTCTCTACAAATGACCCAATTTCATTCCTTTTTATGGCTGAGTAATATTCCATTTTATATATGTAGCACATCTTTTCTGTTCGTCTGTCTATGGGCATTTAGGTTGCTTCCATGACCTGGCTATTGTAAATAGTGCTGCAATGAATATTGTGGTGAATATGTCTTTTTGAATTATGGTTTTCTCTGGGTATATGGCCAGTAGTGGGATTGCTGGGTCATATGGTAATTCTATTTTTAGTTTTTTAAGGAACCTCCATACTGTTCTCCATCGTGACTGTATCAATTTACATTCCCACAAATAGTGTAAGAGGGTTCCCTTTTCTCCACACCCTCTCCAGCATTTGTTGCTTGTAGATTTTCTGATGATGCCCATTCTAACTCGTGTGAGGCGATACCTCATTGTAGTTTTGGTTTATATTTCTCTAATAATTAGTGATGTTGAGCAGCTTTTCATGTGCTTCTTGGTCATCTGTATGTCTTCTTGGGACAAATGTCTATTTACGTCATCTGCCCATTTTTGGATTGGGTTGTTTGTTTTTTTACTGTTGAGCTGCATGAGCTGTTTATATACATTGGAGATTAATCCTTTGTCCATTGATTCGTTTGCAAATATTTTCTCCCATTGTGAGGGTTGTCTTTTCGTCTTGTTTGTAGTTTCCTTTGCTTTGCAAAAGCTTTTAGGTTTCATTTGCTCCCATATGTTTATTTTTTTTTTTATTCCATTACTCTAGGAGGTGGATCAAAAAAGATCTTGCTGTGATTTATGTCAAAGAGTATTCTTCCTATGTTTTCCTCTAAGAGTTTTATAGTGTCCGGTCTTACATTTCGGTCTCTAATCCATTTTGAGTTTATTTTTTGTGTATGGTGTTAGGGAGTGTTCTAATTTCATTCTTTTACATGTAGCTGTCCATTTTTCCCAGCACCACTTATTGAAGAGACTGTCTTTTCTCCTTTGTATACCCTTGCCTCCTTTGTCATAGTTTAGTGGGCCATAGGTGTGTAGGTTTATCTCTGGGCTTTTTTTTTTCTTTTACATCTTTATTGGAGTATAATTGCTTTACAATTGTGTGTTAGTTTCTGCTGTATAAAAAAGTGAATCAGCTGTGCGTATACATATAACACCATATCCCCTCCCTCTTGCACCTCCCTCTCACTCCCTTATCCCACCCTTTTAGGTGGTCACAAAGCACAGAGCTGATCTCCCTGTGCTATGTGGCTGCTTCCCAGTAGCTATCAATTTTACATTTGGTAGTGTATATATGTCCATACCACTCTCTCACTTTGTCCCAGCTTACCCTTCCCTCTCCCCATGTCCTCAAGTCCTTTCTCTACGTCTGTGTCCTTAATCCTTTCCTGCCCCTAGGTTCTTCATAAACTTTTTTTTTTTAAGATTCCATATATATGTGTTAGCATACGGTATTTGTTTTTCTCTTTCTGACTTACTTCACTCTGTAGGACAGACTCTAGATCCATCCACCTCACTAAAAGTAACTCAATTTCGTTTCTTTTTATGGCTGAATAATGTTCCATTGTATATTTGTGCCACATCTTCCTTATCCATTTATCTGTTGATGGACACTTAGGTTGCTTCCATGTCCTGGCTATTGTAAATAGAGCTACAGTGAACGTTGTGGTACATGACTCTTTTTGAATTATGGTTTTCTCAGGGTAAATGTCCAGGAGTGGGTTTGCTGGGTTGTATGGTAGTTCTATTTTTAGTTTTTAAGGAACCCCCATACCGTTCTCCCTAGTGGCTATATCAATTTACATTCCCACCAACAGTGCAAGAGGGTTCCCTTTGCTCCAATAAATGCCTCTCCAGCATTTATTGTTGGTAGATTTTTTGATGATGGCCATTCTGACTGGTGTGAGGTGATACCTCACTGTAGTTTTGATTTGCATTTCTCTAATGATTAGTGATGTTCAGCATCCTTTCATGTGTTTGTTGGCAACCTGTATATCTTCTTTGGAGAAATGTCTATTTAGGTCTTCTGCCCATTTTTGGATTGGGTTGTTTGGTTTTGTGATATTGAGCTACATGAGCTGCTTTTTGGAGATTAATCCTTTGCCATTTGCTTCATTTGAAAATATTTTCTCCCATTCTGATGGTTGTCTTTTCATCTTGCTTATGTTTTCCTTTGCTGTGCAAAAGAATTTATGTTTCATTCGGTCCCATTTTTTTATTTTTGTTTTTATTTCCATTTCTCTAGGAGGTGGGTCAAAAAGGATCTTGCTGTGATTTATGTCATAGACTGTTCTGCTTATGTTTTCCTCTAAGAGTTTTATAGTGGCTGGTCTTATATTTAGGTCTCTAATCCATTTTGAGTTTATTTTTGTGTATGGTGTTAGGGAGTGTACTAATTTCATTCTTTTACATGTAACTGCCCAGTTTTCCCAGCACCACTTGCTGAAGACACTGTCTTTTCTCCATTGTATACCCTTGCCTCCTTTGTCATAGATTAGTGAACCATAGGTACGTGGGTTTATCTCTGTGCTTTCTATCCTGTTCTATTGACCTATATTTCTGTTCTTCTGTCAGTACCATATTATCTTGATTACTGTAGCTTTGCAATATAGTCTGAAGTCTGGAAGTCTGATTCCTCCAGCTCTTTTTTTTCCCCCCTCAAGACTGCTTTGGCTATCCAGGGTCTTTTGTGTCTCCCTACAAATTTTAAGATTTTTTTTTCTTGTTCTGTAGAAAATGCCAAAGGTATTTTGATCGGGATTGCATTGAATCTGTAGATTGCTTTGGGTAGTATAGTCATTTTCACAATATTGATTCTTCTAATCCGAGAACATGGTATATGTCTCCATCTGTTTATATCATCTTTGATTTCTTTCATCAGTGTCTTATAGTTTTCTGAGTACAGGTCTTTTACTTCCTTAGGTAGGTTTATTCCTAGGTATTTTATTCTTTTTGTTGCAGTGGTAATGGGATTGTTTCCTTAATTTCTCTTTCTGATCTTTCATTGTTAGTGTATAGGAATGCAAGCAATTTCTGTGCATTAATTTTGTATCCTGCAACTTTACCAAATTCATTGATTAGCTCCAGTGGTTTTCTGGTGGCATCTTTAGGATTCTCTATCTATGATATCATGTCATCTGCGAACAGTGACAATTTTACTTCTTCTTTTCCTTTTTGTATTCCTTTTATTTCTTTTTCTTCTCTGATTGCCATGGCTAGGACTTCCAAAACTATGTTGAATAGCAGTGGTGAGAGTGGACATCCTCGTCTTGTTCCTGATCTTAGAGGAAACGCTTTCAGTTTTTCACCATTGAGAATGCTGTTTGCTGTGGGTTTGTCATATATGGCCTTTATTATGTTGAGGTAGTTTCCCTCTAGGCCCACACTCTGCAGAGTTTTTATCGTAAATGAGTGTTGAATTTTCTCAAAATCTTTTCCTTCATCTATTGAGATGATCATATGCTTTTATTCTACAATTTGTTAATATGGTGTATCACATTGATTTGTGTATATTGAAGAATCCTCGCATCCCTGGGATAAACCCCACTTGATCATGGTGTATGATCCTTTTCATGTGTTGTTCGATTCTGTTTGCTAGTATTTTGTTGAGGATTTTTACATCTATATTCATCAGTGATATTGGTCTATAATTTTCTTTCCTTGTAGTATCTCTGTCTGATTTTGGTATCAGGGTGATGGTGGTCTCATAGAATGAGTTTGGGAGTGTTCCTTCCGCTGCAATTGTTTTGAAGAATTTGAGAAGGTTGGGTGTTAGCTCTGCTCTAAATGTTTGATAGAATTCACCTGTGATGCCATCTGGTTCTGGACTTTTGTTTGTTGGAAGATTTTTAATCACAGTTTCAATTTCATTGCTTGTGATAGGTTTGTTCATATTTTCTATTTCTTCCTGGTTCAGTCTTAGAAGGTTATCCCTTTCTAAGAATTTGTCCATTTCTTCCAGATTATCCATTTTATTGGCCTAGAGTTGCTTGTAGTAGTCTCTTAGGATGCTTTGTATTCCTGTGGTGTCTGTTATAACTTCTGCTTTTTCACTTCTAATTTTGTTGATTTGCGTCCTCTCCCTCTTTTTCTGGAGTCCGGCTAGAGGTTGATCATTTTTGCTTATCTTCTCAAAGAACCAGCTTTTAGTTTTATTGATCTTTGCTTTCGTTTTCTTTGTTTCTTTTTCATTTATTTCTGCTCTGATCTTTATGATTTCTTTCCTTCTACTAACTTTGGGTTTTGTTCTTCTTTCTCTAGTTCCTCTAGGTGTAAGGTTAGATTGTTTATTTGAGATTTTTCTTGTTTCTTGAGGTAGGCTTGTATTGCTATAAACTTCCCTCTTAGAACTCCTTTTGCTGCATCCCATAGGTTTTGGATCATCGTGTTTTTGTTGTCATTTGTCTCTAGGTAGTTTTTGATTTCCTCTTTGATTTCTTCAGTGATCTCTTGGTTATTTAGTAACGTATTGTTTAGCCTCCATGTGTTTGTGTTTTTTACGGTTTTTTCCGTGTAATTGATTTCTAATCTCATAGCATTGTGGTCGGAACAGCTGCTTGATATGATTTCAGTTTTCTTAAATTTACTGAGGCTTTATCTGTGACCCAAGATGTGATCTATCCTGGAGAATGTTCCGTGTGCAGTTGAGAAGAACGTGTAATCTGCTGTTTTTGGATGGAATGTCCTATAAATATCAATTAACTCTATCTGGTCTATTGTGTCATTTAAAGCTTGTGTTTCCTTATTAATTTTCTGTCTGGCTGATCTCCACTGGTGTAAGTGAGCTGTTAAAGTCCCCCGCTATTATTGTGTTACTGTCGATTTCCTCTTTTATAGCTGTTAGCAGTTGCCTTATACATTGAGCTGCTCCTATTTTGGGTACATATATATTTATAATTGTTATATCTTCTTCTTGGATTGATCCCCTGACCATTATGTAGTGCCTTTCCTTGTCTCTTGTAACATTCTTTATTTTAAAGTCTATTTTATCTGATATGAGTATTGCTACTCCAGCTTTCTTTTGATTTTCATTTGCATAGAATATATTTTTCCATCGCCTCACTTTGAGTCTGTATGTGTCCCTAGGTCTGAAATGGATCTCTTGTAGACAGCATATATATGGGTCTTGTTTTTGTATCCATTCAGCGAGCCTGTGTCTTTTGGTTGGAACATGTAGTGCATTCACGTTTAAGGTAATTATCGATATGTATGTTCCTACTACTATTTTCTTAATTGTTATGGGTTTGTCTTGGTGGGTCCTTTTCTTCTCTTGTGTTTCCCACTTAGAGAAGTTCCTTTAGCATTTGGTGTAGAGCTGGTTTCATGGTGCTGAATTCTCTTAGCTTTTGCTTGTCTGTAAGGCTTTTGATTTCTCCATCAAATCTGAATGAGCTCTTTGCAGGGTGGAGTACTCTTGGTTGTAGGTTCTTCCCTTTCATCACTTTAAATTTATCATGCCACTTCCTTCTGGCTTGTAGATTTTCTGCTGAGAAATCAGTTGTTATCCTTATGGGAGTTCCCTTGTATGTTATTTGTCATTTTTCCCTTGCTGCTTTCAATCATTTTTCTTTGTCGTTAATTTTTGTCAATTTGATTACTATGTGTCTTGTCATTTTTCTCCTTTGGTTTATCCTGCCTGGGACACTCTGTGCTTCTGGACTTGGGTGGCTATTTCTTTTCCCATGCTAGGGAAGTTTTTGACCATTATCTCTTTAAATATATTCTCGGGTCCTTTCTCTCTCTCTTCTCCTTCTGGGACCCCTATAATGCGAATGTTGTTGCGTTTAATGTTGTCCCAGAGGACTCTTGGGGTGTCTTCGTTTATTTTCATTCTTTTTCTTTATTCTGTTCCATGGCAGTGATTTCCACCTTTCTGTCTTCCAGGTCACTTATCCGTTCTTCTGCCACAGTTATTCTGCTACTGATTCCTTCTAGTGTATTTTTCATTTCAGTTATTCCATTGTTCACCTCTGTTTGTTTGTTCTTTAATTCTTCTAGGTGTTTGTTCCTTAATTCTTCTAGGTCTTTGTTAAACATTTCTTGCATCTTCTCGATCTTTGCCTCCTTTCTTTTTCCAAGGTCTTGGCTCAACTTCACTATCATTATTCTGAATTTTTTTTCTGGAAGGTTCCCTATCTCCACCTCATTTCGTTTTTTTTCTGGGGTTTTATCTTGTTCCTTGATCTGGTATAAAGTCCTCTGCCTTTTCATTTTGTCTATCTTTCTGTGAATGTGGTTTTCCTTCCACAGGCTGCAGAATTGTAGTTCTTCTTGCTTCTGCTGTCTGCTCTCCGGTGGATGAGTCTATCTTAGAGGCTTGTGCAAGCTTCCTGATGGGAAGGACTGGTGGTGGGTAGAGCTGGGTGTTGCTTTGGTGGGCAGAGCTTTAATCCGCTTGTCTACGGATTAAATAAAACTTTAATAAAAAGTTTAATCCGCTTGTCTGCTGATGCATGGGGCTGGGTTCCCTCCCTGTTGGTTGTTTGGCCTGAGGCGACCCAGCCCTGGAGCCTACCTTGCTCTTGGTGGGGCTAATGGCGGACTCTGGGAGGGCTCACACCAAGGAGTATTTCCCAGAACTTCTGCTGCCAGTGTCGTTGTCCTCACGGTGAGCCACAGCCACAGCCACCACCTGCCTCTGCAGGAGACCCTCTAAAAGTAGCAGGTAGTTCTGGTCATTCTCCTACAGGGTCACTGCTCCTTCCCCTGGGTCCTGATGTGCACACTCCTTTGTGTGTGCCCTCCAAGAGTGGAGTATCTGAGTGGAGTTGAGACTCTGAGACTCTGTGTGGAGTTGCACAGACTCTGGGTCCTGTGAAGCTTCGATGTTTTGTGATTCTAGAAATCCTATAGGAGACGGTCCACAGCAGGTGACGCTAATGTTGTCAGTAGAGGTGTTGAAGCCAAAGATCTGCAGTTCCAACTAGAGGTGCCGATGTACATACAGGACAAAATCATCTCGTGTGAATGTAGTTCAGGCATGTTTAAGATGAATGCAGTCATGTTAATGTCTACCATATTCTATCTTGAGCCTCTCCTCAGGGACCCCCTCCTCAGTTCCTGAGGCTCCTGTAAGTCATGTACAGGGGACTGGAGAGTGGGCTCCGTCCAGTCTGAGCCCTGAGTTACCCTGTGTGTATCTTAGGATACTTTGTATTTCTGTGGTGTCCGTTGTAACATCATCTCTTTCATTTCAGATTTATTTGGGCCCTCTCTTTTTAAAAAAACATACTACTGTTGTCTTTTATTCTTTACAGAAGTTTAATAAGTGTTTGATCTACTATCCTTACCCTATGTATACTTTTTGCAGTGAGATTTTTACTTTTCTTTGTTTCCTTGTTACTATCAATAATTAGTGAGACTTCTTTTAAGCTACCTTCAACATTGCTTATAAAGCTGCTTTATTAGTGATGACAGAGCCTTAATGGAAGTCATGTTCTGGTTGTAAATTAGAATGCAATGTGCCAGCAAATAGCCCCTTAAGTTTATGTCTCATTACTTCTTGTTCTTTTTTTAATTTAATTTTTATTTTTTGTCAGAGCAAATTTAATTAAAATGTTTTGTTTCTTCTAGGTGTGAAAGATGTGGTTCTTTTAAACATATACATATATCTATTCTTCTTTGGATCATTTTCCCATGTAGGTTATGACACGATGTTGAGTAGTCTTGTCTTGGTATTACGTAGATCTTTGGTGATTACATATTTCACATGTGTTTCTATATCTATCTTAACCCCAATATCCTAATGTATCCAATCCTCACACCTTTCCATTTGGTGAACCATAAGTTTGTTTAATGAATCTGTGATTGCATTTCTCTGTGGAAATATCTTCATTGGTATCAATTTTTAGCTAAGACCTATAAGTGATATTATAGGATATGTGTCTTTTGCTTTCTGACTTAGTACAATTTGCCTGATTACCTCAAGAATCATACATGGTGCTGCAAATGGCATTGTTTCATTTTTTTCCCTGGCTAATATTCCATCTGTACGTGTACCAGTTCTTCTTTGGCCACGCACCTCTTGATGGACTTTCTGGTTGCCTCCATGTCTTGGCTATTGTAATACTGCTGCAATGCACATTTGCTTGCCTGTGTCTTTCCAGTTATATCTTCTTATGTTATAGGCCAAGGAGTGGGCTTGCTGTATCATATGGTAGCTCAGTGTGTATGTTTTAAAGGCACCACCATTCAGTTCTCATTAGTGGCTCTTTCCAGGTTACGTCCCACTTAAAATTGAGGGTATGCATTTCTCCAAAACACCTTCAATATTTATTGTTTGTAGTTTTCTTGCTGATGGTTATTCTAACAGGTGCGAGCTGATACCTATCTGTGGTTGAATTTGCATGTGTCCCATAATCTGTTGAAATTGAGCTTTAAAGCATGCCCTTTTTATTTATCAAACTGTGATTACAGCTTAGTTCTTCAAAGTGTTTTCTTAAAGTAAGTGTCACATTTTGAAAATTTTTGGCCATTACCTCCCTCAAGACATTTTGAGGGCACGTTTCATTTACAGCCCTGAAGTACTTGTTCATATGAAGTGACCATTAGCACAGGTTTTAAAGCTGCTTTTGCAGGTAACGGCCAGAGGGTGGCAGCCTTTCTACGTTCCCAATCTGGTAAATAGGGAAAGAGACCTTCAGCCCCAAGAGGGTCCAGCTTTATTTCTCATCCAGCTGTGGGTCTAGATATGGTCACACCAGGTTGCATCACAGCCCCGGAACGAATTATGTAAAAATTTCTCCCTCTATCACTGTCTCTGTTTTTTCGGATTTTAAAGTAATTTATTTTTATAATGGGGTTTAGCTGCTTTTCACTGCTGTGTTTATGCCCCTTTACACCCACTTGATTCACTTACAGAGAGAAATCAATACATAGGTTTTAAGATTTTTACTAGTCAGATATATTCTTGTTCGTTGAATAGGGGGTGTTGCATCCACTTCACTGAGCAAGGAGTAGGTCTTGTCTATTACATATTGGGTTTATGGATCGGTATTTGAGCTAATATGAAACCCTTGTTTTATGCATCACCCCACCTCACCTTTCCCGTTAAGCAGCCATAGTGTGTTTTCTGCATGTGTGACTCTGTTCTGTTTTGTAATTCAGTTCAAGTGTAACGGTTTTTACATTCCCTCTACAAGTGATATCTTATGATAAGTGTCTTTTTCTGTGTGACTTATTTCACTTAGAATCGTCGAACATAAATCCACTCATCATGCTGCTAATAGCCTTATGACATTGATTTCATGGCTGAGTGATATTCCCTTGTACATAAGGACCACAACATCGTTATCCATTTTCCTATTTCCTGGGATATTTAAGGTGTAATGAAGAGGAGGTTCTTGTCAACAGAGCAGCCCTAAACTTTGGTGTGCCTATGTCTTGCTGATTTTTAGTTTTCCCAATTTATACGCCCATGAGTGGAAATGCCCTATGCTCTCTAAGCTGTGTTTTTTAGATGTTTCAGGACACACCGTACACTTCTCCAGAGTGGCTGTTGGCAATTTACATCCCGCCCATCAGTGTAGCAAGGCTCCCATTTCTCCATGGCCTGTCCTGCATTTCTGGTTTTGACACTTTTTTCAGCATGGCCCTTTTGACCGATGGGAAGCGAGACTTCTTTGTAGCGCTGATTTGCCTTTCCAGGTTGCTTGGTTGGCCAAAAAGGGCGTATGCGTTTTTTCCTGAATATATTCAGGAAAAAACGCATACGCCCTTTTTGGCCAAGGGTATCATTGTCAACGTTTTGCCGCTTTTCATTTGCTTTAAAGGCGATTCGAATCTACCTCCTTAAGTCTGTTTCTGCAATTCTGCCTTGCTTTCAAATCCTCTTCGTTGCCTTCCCTCAATATATTTGTGGACGAGAGTTATCATTGATAACTCTGCAGGTTTGTGAATTGCAGTGCCCCTGAGATCCATTTTTCAACTCGCTTTTTTGGGAGTTGGCCGCAAAAGCGCAGGATTGCTTCAGGCCCTGTTCTACTTCCGGGGGGCAGGCTGAGCCTGTGGTTAATTCTTCTTTCTGAAGGGAAAATAGAGTGACCTGTGCTTGTCCCAACACCTAGATCTAGTCTCTCATTGGTTCCCCCTCTTCCCGTTCATCCTCAGTACAAATTGCAACCTGTACGGAACAGGAGGTTAAAGGTGCTGATGCTCCAAGTAGGGAGATTGCTAGGAAAGTGGCTGGAATGGCGAACCCGAGCACAAGGAGATGATAAATGAGGTGCATTTTAGAAACCTTTCCCGATCACATGGTGTACCATCTTCTGGGTTTCTCATGCATGTTTTTGATGTAGGAAGATGCCCTTGAACCTGGAGATTTGGGACCCATGCGATGGGTGTCACGCAGTATTACTTTAAAGGGTCTGCGTTGGCTCATCCAACCTCACCAAACCTCTCAGCCGCAAGAGTGTCCACCCTTATGTCTCACCCAGCTGTGGGTCTAGATATGGTCGATCCAGGTTGCATCACAGCCCCTGAACGAATTGTGTAAGAATTTCTCTCTCTTTCACTGTCTTTGTATCATGAGTTTTTAAAAGTAATTTATTTTTATAATGGGGTTTAGCTGCTTTTCACTACTGTGTTTATGCGGCTTTACACCCACTTGACACACTAACAGAGAGATATCAATACATAGGTTTTAAGATTACTACTAATCAAATATATTCTTTTGCGGTGAATAGGGTGTGTTGAGTCCTGTTCTCTGAGCAAGGAGTAGTTCTTGTCTATTATGTATTGGGTTTATGGAACGGTATCTCAGATAATTTGAAACCCTTGTTTTATGCATCACCCCACCTCACCTTTCCCGTTAAGCAGCCATAGTGTGTTTTCTAAACGTGTGACTCTGTTCTGCTTTGTAATTCAGTTCAAGTAGCGGTTTTTATATTCCCTCTATAAGTGATAGCTTATGATAAGTGTCTTTTTCTGTGTGACTTATTTCACTTAGAATCGTCGTACCTAAATCCACTCATCATGCTGCTACTAGCCTTATGACATAGATTTCATGGCTGAGTGTTATTCCATTGTACATAAGGACCACCACTTCTTTATCCATTTTTCTCTTTCCTGGGATATTTCAGGTGTCATGACGTGGAGGTTCTTGTCAACAGAGCAGCCCTAAACTTTGGGGTGCCTGTGTCTTCCTGATTTTTAATTTTCCCAATTTATACGCCCATGAGTGGAAGTGCCCTATGTTCTCTAAGCTGTATTTTTTCGATGTTTCAGGACACACCGTACACTTCTCCAGAGTGGCTGTTGGCAATTTACATCCGGCCCATCAGCGTAGCAAGGCTCTCATTTCTCCATGGCCTGTCTTGCATTTCTGGTTTTGACACTTTTTTCAGCATGGTCCGTTTGACCGATGGGAAGCGAGAATGCTTTGTACCACTGATTTGCCTTTCCAGGTTGCTTGGTTGGCCAAAAAGGGCGTATGCGTTTTTTCCTGAATATATTCAGGAAAAAACGCATACGCCCTTTTTGGCAAAAGGCATAATTGTCGACGTTTTGCCGCTTTTCATGTGCTTTAAAAGCGATTCGTATCTACCTCCTGAAATCTGTTTCCTGCAATTCTGCCTTGATTTCAAATCCTCTTCGTTGCCTTCCCTCAATATATTTGTGGACGAGAGTTATCATTTATAACTCTGCAGGTTTTGAGTTGCAGTGCCCCTGAGCTCCATTTTTCAACTCGCTTTTTTGGGAGCTGGCCGCAAAAGCGCAGGATGGTTTCAGGCCCTGTTCTTGTTCCGGGGCGCAGGCTGCGCCTGTGGTTAATTCTTCTTCCTGATGGGAAAATAGAGTGACCTGTGCCTGTCCCAAAACCAAGAGCTAGTCTCTCATCGGTTCCACGTCTTCCCGTTCATCCTCAGGACAAATTGCAACTTGTACGAAACAGGAAGTTAAAGGTGCTTATGCTCCAAGTAGGGAGATTGCTAGTAAAGCGGCTGGAATGGCGAACCCGGGCACAAGGAGATGAGAAATGAGGTGCGTTTTAGAAACCTTTCCCCATCACATGGTGTACCATCTTCTGGGTTTCTCATGCATGTTTTCGATGTAGGAAGATGCCCTTGAACCTGGAGATTTGGGACCCATGCGATGGGTTCCACGCAGTATTACTTTAAAGGGTCTGCGTTTGCTCACCCAACCTCACCAAACCTCTCAGCCCCAAGAGTGTCCACCCTTATGTCTCATCCAGCTGTGTGTCTAGGTATGGTCAATCCAGGTTGCATCACAGCCCCTGAACGCATTGTGTAAGAATTTCTCTCTCTTTCACTGTCTTTGTTTCATGGGTTTTTAAAAGTAATTTATTATTATAATGAGGTTTAGCTGCTTTTCACTGCTGTGTTTATGCCGCTTTACACCCACTTGACACACTAACAGAGAGATATCAATACATAGGCTTTACGATTATTACTAGTCAGATATATTCTTGTGCGGTGAATAGGGCGTGTTGAGTGCAGTTCTCTGAGCAAGGAGTAGGTCTTGTCTATTACATATTGGGTTTATGGAACGGTATCTGAGCTAATTTGATACCCTTGTTTTATGTATCACCCCACCTCACCTTTCCCGTTAAGCAGCCATAGTCTGTTTTCTGCATGTGTGACTCTGTTCTGTTTTGTAATTCAGTTCAAGTGTAACGGTTTTTACATTCCCTCTATCAGTGATACCTTATGAGAAGTGTCCTTTTCTGTGTGACTTATTTCACTTAGAATCATCGTACCTAAATCCACTCATCATGCTGCTACTAACATTATGACATTGATTTCATGGCTGAGTGATATTCCATTGTACATAAGGACCACAACTTCTTTATCCATATTTCTTTTTCCTGGGATATTTAAGGTGGAATGAAGTGAAGGTCCTGGTCAACAGAGCAGCCCTAAACTTTGGGGTGCTTGTGTCTTGCTGATTTTTAATTTTCCCAATTTATACCCCCATGAGTGGAAGTGCCCTATGCTCTCTAAGCTGTGTTTTTCAGATGTTTCAGGACTCACCGGACACTTCTCCAGAGTGGCTCTTGGCAATTTCCATCCCGCCCATCAGTGTAGCAAGGCTCCCATTTCTCCATGGCCTGTCCTGCATTTCTGGTTTTGACACTTTTTTCAGCATGGCCCTTTTGACCGATGGGAAGCGAGACTTCTTTGTAGCACTGATTTGCCTTTCCAGGTTGCTTGGTTGGCCAAAAAGGGCGTATGCGTTTTTTCCTGAATATATTCAGGAAAAAACGCATACGCCCTTTTTGGCCAAGGGCATCATTGTCAACGTTTTGCCGCTTTTCATGTGCTTTAAAGGCGATTCGAATCTACCTCCTGAAATCTGTTTCCTGCAATTCTGCCTTGATTTCAAATCCTCTTCTTTGCCTTCCCTCAATATATTTGTGGACGAGAGTTATCATTTATAACTCTGCGGGTTTGTGAATTGCAGTGCTCTGAACCTCCATTTTACAACTCGTTTTTATGGGAGCTGGCGGCAAAATCGCAGGATGGCTTCAGGCCCTGTTCTGGTTCCGGGGGGCAGGCTGAGCCTGTGGTTAATTCTTCTTTCTGATGGGAAAAAAGAGTGACCTGTGCCTGTCCCAACACCAAGAGCTAGTCTCTCGTTGGTTCCACGTCTTCCCGTTTATCCTAAGGACAAATTGCAACCTGTACGGAACAGGAGGTTAAAGGTGCTGATGCTCCAAGTAGGGAGCTTGCTAGGAAAGCGGCTGGAATGGCGAACCCGGGCACAAGGCGATGAGAAATGAGGTGCGTTTTAGAAACCTTTCCCCATCACACGGTGTACCATCTTCTGGGTTTCTCATGCATGTTTTTGATGTAGGAAGATGCCCTTGAACCTGGAGATTTGGGACCCATGCGATGGGTACCATGCAGTATTACTTTAAAGGGTCTGCGTTTGCTCACCCAACCTCACCAAACCTCTCAGCCCCAAGAGTGTCCACCGTTATGTCTGATCCAGCTGTGAGTCTAGATATGGTCAATCCAGGTTGCATCACAGCCCCTGAACGCATTGTGTAAGAATTTCTCTCTCTTTCACTGTCTTTGTTTCATGGGTGTTTCAAAGTAATTTATTTTTATAATGGGGTTTAGCGGCTTTTCACTGCTGTGTTTATGCCGCTTTACACCCACTTGACACACTAACAGAGAGATATCAATACATAGGTTTTACGATTATTATTAGTCAGATATATTCTTGTGCGGTGAATAGGGCGTGTTGAGTCCAGTTCTCTGAGCAAGGAGTAGGTCTTGTCTATTACATATTGGGTTTATGGAATGGTATCTGAGCTAATTTGATACCCTTGTTTTATGTATCACCCCACCTCACCTTTCCCGTTAAGCAGCCATAGTGTGTTTTCTGCATGTGTGACTCTGTTCTGTTTTGTAATTCAGTTCAAGTGTAACGGTTTTTACATTCCCTCTATCAGTGATACCTTATGAGAAGTGTCCTTTTCTGTGTGACTTATTTCACTTAGAATCGTCGTACCTAAATCCACTCATCATGCTGCTACTAACATTATGACATTGATTTCATGGCTGAGTGATATTCCATTGTACATAAGGACCACAACTTCTTTATCCATATTTCTTTTTCCTGGGATATTTAAGGTGGAATGAAGTGGAGGTCCTGGTCAACAGAGCAGCCCTAAACTTTGGGGTGCTTGTGTCTTGCTGATTTTTCATTTTCCCAATTCATACCCCCATGAGTGGGAGTGCCCTATGCTCTCTAAGCTGTGTTTTTTAGATGTTTCAGGACTCACCGTACACTTCTCCAGAGTGGCTGTTGGCAATTTACATCCCGCCCATCAGTGTAGCAAGGCTCCCATTTCTCCATGGCCTGTCCTGCATTTCTGGTTTTGACACTTTTTTCAGCGTGGCCCTTTTGACCGATGGGAAGCGAGACTTGTTTGTAGCGCTGATTTGCCTTTCCAGGTTGCTTGGTTGGCCAAAAAGGGCGTATGCGTTTTTTCCTGAATATATTCAGGAAAAAACGCATACGCCCTTTTTGGCCAAGGGCATCATTGTCAACGTTTTGCCGCTTTTCATGTGCTTTCAAGGCGATTCGAATCAACCTCCTGAAATCTGTTTCCTGCAATTCTGCCTTGATTTCAAATCCTCTTCTTTGCCTTCCCTCAATATATTTGTGGACGAGAGTTATCATTGATAACTCTGCAGGTTTGTGAATTGCAGTGCCCTTAACCTCCATTTTACAACTCGTTTTTATGTGAGCTGGCCACAAAATCGCAGAATGGCTTCAGGCCCTGTTCTGGTTCCGGGGGGCAGGCTGAGCCTGTGGTTAATTCTTCTTTCTGATGGGAAAATAGAGTGAACTGTGCCTGTCCCAACACCAAGAGCCAGTCTCTCGTTGGTTCCACGTATTCCCGTTTATCCTCAGGACAAATTGCAACCTGTATGGAACAGGAGGTTAAAGGTGCTGATGCTCCAAGTAGGGAGATTGCTAGTAAAGCGGCTGGAATGGCGAACCCGGGCACAAGGAGATGAGAAATGAGGTGCGTTTTAGAAACCTTTCCCCATCACACGGTGTACCATCTTCTGGGTTTCTCATTCATGTTTTTGATGTAGGAAGATGCCCTTGAACCTGGAGATTTGGGACCCATGCGATGGGTACCACGCAGTATTACTTTAAAGGGTCTGCGTTTGCTCACCCAACCTCACCAAACCTCTCAGCCCCAAGAGTGTCCACCCTTATGTCTCATCCAGCTGTGGGTCTAGATATGGTCAATCCAGGTTGCATCACAGCCCCTGAACGCATTGTGTAAGAATTTCGCTCTCTTTCACTGTCTTTGTTTCATGGGTGTTTCAAAGTAATTTATTTTTATAATGGGGTTTAGCTGCTTTTCACTGCTGTGTTTATGCCGCTTTATACCCACTTGACACACTAACAGAGAGATATCAATACATAGGTTTTACGATTATTATTAGTCAGATATATTCTTGTGCGGTGAATAGGGCGTGTTGAGTCCAGTTCTCTGAGCAAGGAGTAGGTCTTGTCTATTACATATTGGGTTTATGGAACGATATCTGAGCTAATTTGATACCCTTGTTTTATGTATCACCCCACCTCACCTTTCCCGTTAAGCAGCCATAGTGTGTTTTCTGCATGTGTGACTCTGTTCTGTTTTTTAATTCAGTTCAAGTGTAACGGTTTTTACATTCCCTCTATCAGTGATACCTTATGAGAAGTGTCCTTTTCTGTGTGACTTATTTCACTTAGAATCGTCGTACCTAAATCCACTCATCCTGCTGCTACTAACCTTACGACATTGATTTCCTGGCTGAGTGATATTCCATTGTACATAAGGACCACAACTTCTTTATCCATTTTTCTCTTTCCTGGGATATTTAAGGTGGAATGAAGTGGAGGTCCTTGTCAACAGAGCAGCCCTAAACTTTGGGGTGCTTGTGTCTTGCTGATTTTTAATTTTCCCAATTTATACCCCCATGAGTGGAAGTGCCCTATGCTCTCTAAGCTGTGTTTTTCAGATGTTTCAGGACTCACCGGACACTTCTCCAGAGTGGCTCTTGGCAATTTACATCCCGCCCATCAGTGTAGCAAGGCTCCCATTTCTCCATGGCCTGTCCTGCATTTCTGGTTTTGACACTTTTTTCAGCATGGCCCTTTTGGCCGATGGGAAGCGAGACTTCTTTGTAGCACTGATTTGCCTTTCCAGGTTGCTTGGTTGGCCAAAAAGGGCGCATGCGTTTTTTCCTAAATATATTCAGGAAAAAACGCATACGCCCTTTTTGGCCAAGGGCATCATTGTCAACGTTTTGCCGCTTTTCATGTGCTTTAAAGGCGATTCGTATCTACCTACTGAAATCTGTTTCCTGCAATTCTGCCTTGATTTCAAATCCTTTTCTTTGCCTTCCCTCAATATATTTGTGGACGAGAGTTATCATTAATAACTCTGCAGGTTTGTGAATTGCAGTGCCCTGAACCTCCATTTTACAACTCGTTTTTATGGGAGCTGGCCGCAAAATCGCAGAATGGCTTCAGGCCCTGTTCTGGTTCCGGGGGGCAGGCTGAGCCTGTGGTTAATTCTTCTTTCTGATGGGAAAATAGAGTGACCTGTGCCTGTCCCAACACCAAGAGCTAGTCTCTCGTTGGTTCCACGTCTTCCCGTTTATCCTCAGGAAAAATTGCAACCTCTACGGAACAGGAGGATAAAGGTGCTGATGCTCCAAGTAGGGAGCTTGCTAGTAAAGCGGCTGGAATGGCGAACCCGGGCACAAGGAGATGAGAAATGAGGTGCGTTTTAGAAACCTTTCCCCATCACACGGTGTACCATCTTCTGGGTTTCTCATGCATGTTTTTGATGTAGGAAGATGCCCTTGAACCTGGAGATTTGGGACCCATGCGATGGGTACCACGCAGTATTACTTTAAAGGGTCTGCGTTTGCTCACCCAACCTCACCAAACCTCTCAGCCCCAAGAGTGTCCATCCTTATGTCTCAACCAGCTGTGGGTCTAGATATGGTCAATCCAGGTTGCATCACAGCCCCTGAACGCATTGTGTAAGAATTTCTCT
The DNA here is from genome assembly GCF_965194805.1 of Balaenoptera borealis. Classification (NCBI taxonomy): domain Eukaryota; kingdom Metazoa; phylum Chordata; class Mammalia; order Artiodactyla; family Balaenopteridae; genus Balaenoptera; species Balaenoptera borealis. Next base: position 201,365 of record NW_028123103.1, on the reverse strand, counting down.
CTCTTTCACTGTCTTTGTTTCATGGATTTTTCAAAATAATTTATTTTCATAATGGGATTTAGCTGCTTTTCACTGCTGTGTTTATGCCGCTTTACATCCACTTGACACACTAACAGAGAGATATCAATACATAGGTTTTAAGATTATTACTAGTCAGATATATTCTTGTGCGGTGAATAGGGCGTGTTGAGTCCAGTTCTCTGAGCAAGGAGTAGGTCTTGTCTACTACATATTGGGTTTATGGAACGGTATCTGAGCTAATTTGATACCCGTGTTTTATGTATCACCCCACCTCACCTTTCCCGTTAAGCAGCCATAGTGTGTTTTCTGCATGTGTGACTCTGTTCTGTTTTGTAATTCAGTTCAAGTGTAACGGTTTTTACATTCCCTCTATCCGTGATACCTTATGAGAAGTGTCCTTTTCTGTGTGACTTATTTCACTTAGAATCGTCGTACCTAAATCCACTCATCATGCTGCTACTAACCTTACGACATTGATTTCCTGGCTGAGTGATATTCCATTGTACATAAGGACCACAACTTCTTTATCCATTTTTCTCTTTCCTGGGATATTTAAGGTGGAATGAAGTGGAGGTCCTGGTCAACAGAGCAGCCCTAAACTTTGGGGTGCTTGTGTCTTGCTGATTTTTAATTTTCCCAATTTATACCCCCATGAGTGGAAGTGCCCTATGCTCTCTAAGCTGTGTTTTTCAGATGTTTCAGGACTCACCGGACACTTCTCCAGAGTCGCTCTTGGCAATTTACATCCCACCCATCAGTGTAGCAAGGCTCCCATTTCTCCATGGCCTGTCCTGCTTTTCTGGTTTTGACACTTTTTTCAGCATGGCCCTTTTGACCGATGGGAAGCGAGACTTTTTGTAGCGCTGATTTGCCTTTCCAGGTTGCTTGGTTGGCCAAAAAGGGCGTATGCGTTTTTTCCTGAATATATTCAGGAAAAAACGCATACGCCCTTTTTGGCCAAGGGCATCATTGTCAACGTTTTGCCGCTTTTCATGTGCTCTAAAGGCGATTCGTATCTACCTCCTGAAATCTGTTTCCTGCAATTCTGCCTTGATTTCAAATCGTCTTCTTTGCCTTCCCTCAATATATTTGTGGACGAGAGTTATCATTTATAACTCTGCAGGTTTGTGAATTGCAGTGCCCTGAACCTCCATTTTACAACTCGTTTTTATGGGAGCTGGCCGCAAAATCGCAGAATGGCTTCAGGCCCTGTTCTGGTTCCGGGGGGCAGGCTGAGCCTGTGGTTAATTCTTCTTTCTGATGGGAAAATAGAGTGACCTGTGCCTGTCCCAACACCAAGAGCTAGTCTCTCGTTGGTTACACGTCTTCCCGTTTATACTCAGGACAAATTGCAACCTGTATGGAACAGGAGGTTAAAGGTGCTGATGCTCCAAGTAGGGAGATTGCTAGTAAAGCGGCTGGAATGGCGAACCTGGGCACAAGGAGATGAGAAATGAGGTGCGTTTTAGAAACCTTTCCCCATCACACGGTGTACCATCTTCTGGGTTTCTCATTCATGTTTTTGATGTAGGAAGATGCCCTTGAACCTGGAGATTTGGGACCCATGCGATGGGTACCACGCAGTATTACTTTAAAGGGTCTGCGTTTGCTCACCCAACCTCACCAAACCTCTCAGCCCCAAGAGTGTCCACCCTTATGTCTCATCCAGCTGTGGGTCTAGATATGGTCAATCCAGGTTGCATCACAGCCCCTGAACGCATTGTGTAAGAATTTCGCTCTCTTTCACTGTCTTTGTTTCATGGGTGTTTCAAAGTAATTTATTTTTATAATGGGGTTTAGCTGCTTTTCACTGCTGTGTTTATGCCGCTTTATACCCACTTGACACACTAAGAGAGAGATATCAATACATAGGTTTTACGATTATTATTAGTCAGATATATTCTTGTGCGGTGAATAGGGCGTGTTGAGTCCAGTTCTCTGAGCAAGGAGTAGGTCTTGTCTATTACATATTGGGTTTATGGAACGATATCTGAGCTAATTTGATACCCTTGTTTTATGTATCACCCCACCTCACCTTTCCCGTTAAGCAGCCATAGTGTGTTTTCTGCATGTGTGACTCTGTTCTGTTTTGTAATTCAGTTCAAGTGTAACGGTTTTTACATTCCCTCTATCAGTGATACCTTATGAGAAGTGTCCTTTTCTGTGTGACTTATTTCACTTAGAATCGTCGTACCTAAATCCACTCATCATGCTGCTACTAACCTTACGACATTGATTTCCTGGCTGAGTGATATTCCATTGTACATAAGGACCACAACTTCTTTATCCATTTTTCTCTTTCCTGGGATATTTAAGGTGGAATGAAGTGGAGGTCCTGGTCAACAGAGCAGCCCTAAACTTTGGGGTGCTTGTGTCTTGCTGATTTTTAATTTTCCCAATTTATACCCCCATGAGTGGAAGTGCCCTATGCTCTCTAAGCTGTGTTTTTCAGATGTTTCAGGACTCACCGGACACTTCTCCAGAGTGGCTCTTGGCAATTTACATCCCGCTCATCAGTGTAGCAAGGCTCCCATTTCTCCATGGCCTGTCCTGCATTTCTGGTTTTGACACTTTTTTCAGCATGGCCCTTTTGGCCGATGGGAAGCGAGACTTCTTTGTAGCGCTGATTTGCCTTTCCAGGTTGCTTGGTTGGCCAAAAAGGGCGCATGCGTTTTTTCCTAAATATATTCAGGAAAAAACGCATACGCCCTTTTTGGCCAAGGGCATCATTGTCAACGTTTTGCCGCTTTTCATGTGCTTTAAAGGCGATTCGTATCTACCTCCTGAAATCTGTTTCCTGCAATTCTGCCTTGATTTCAAATCCTTTTCTTTGCCTTCCCTCAATATATTTGTGGACGAGAGTTATCATTAATAACTCTGCAGGTTTGTGAATTGCAGTGCCCTGAACCTCCATTTTACAACTCGTTTTTATGGGAGCTAGCCGCAAAATCGCAGAATGGCTTCAGGCCCTGTTCTGGTTCCGGGGGGCAGGCTGAGCCTGTGGTTAATTCTTCTTTCTGATGGGAAAATAGAGTGACCTGTGCCTGTCCCAACACCAAGAGCTAGTCTCTCGTTGGTTCCACGTCTTCCCGTTTATCCTCAGGAAAAATTGCAACCTCTACAGAACAGGAGGATAAAGGTGCTGATGCTCCAAGTAGGGAGCTTGCTAGTAAAGCGGCTGGAATGGCGAACCCGGGCACAAGGAGATGAGAAATGAGGTGCGTTTTAGAAACCTTTCCCCATCACACGGTGTACCATCTTCTGGGTTTCTCATGCATGTTTTTGATGTAGGAAGATGCCCTTGAACCTGGAGATTTGGGACCCATGCGATGGGTACCACACAGTATTACTTTAAAGGGTCTGCGTTTGCTCACCCAACCTCACCAAACCTCTCAGCCCCAAGAGTGTCCATCCTTATGTCTCATCCAGCTGTGGGTCTAGATATGGTCAATCCAGGTTGCATCACAGCCCCTGAACGCATTGTGTAAGAATTTCTCTCTCTTTCACTGTCTTTGTTTCATGGGTTTTTCAAAATAATTTATTTTCATAATGGGATTTAGCTGCTTTTCACTGCTGTGTTTATGCCGCTTTACATCCACTTGACACACTAACAGAGAGATATCAATACATAGGTTTTACGATTTTTACTAATCAGATATATTCTTGTGTGGTGAATAGGGCGTGTTGAGTCCAGTTCTCTGAGCAAGGAGTAGGTCTTGTCTATTACATATTGGGTTTATGGAACGGTATCTGAACTAATTTGATACCCTTGTTTTATGTATCACCCCACCTCACCTTTCCCGTTAAGCAGCCATAGTGTGTTTTCTGCATGTGTGACTCTGTTCTGTTTTGTAATTCAGTTCAAGTGTAACGGTTTTTACATTCCCTCTATCAGTGATACCTTATGAGAAGTGTCCTTTTTTGTTTGACATATTTCACTTAGAATCGTCGTACCTAAATCCACTCATCATGCTGCTACTAACCTTACGACATTGATTTCATGGCTGAGTGATATTCCATTGTACATAAGGACCACAACTTCTTTATCCATTTTTCTCTTTCCTGGGATATTGAAGGTGGAATGAAGTGGAGGTCCTGGTCAACAGAGCAGCCCTCAACTTTGGGGTGCTTGTGTCTTGCTGATTTTTCATTTTCCCAATTTATACCCCCATGCGTGGAAGTGCCCTATGCTCTCTAAGCTGTGTTTTTCAGATGTTTCAGGACACACCGTACACTTCTCCAGAGTGGCTGTTGGCAATTTACATCCCGCCCATCAGTGTAGCAAGGCTCCCATTTCTCCATGGCCTGTCCTGCATTTCTGGTTTTGACACTTTTTTCAGCATGGCCCTTTTGACCGATGGGAAGCGAGACTTCTCTGTAGCGCTGATTTGCCTTTCCAGGTTGCTTGGTTGGCCAAAAATGGCGTATGCGTTTTTTCCTGAATATATTCAGGAAAAAACGCATACGCCCTTTTTGGCCAAGGGCATCATTGTCAACGTTTTGCCGCTTTTCATGTGCTTTAAAGGCGATTCGTATCTACCTCCTGAAATCTGTTTCGTGCAATTCTGCCTTGATTTCAAATCCTCTTCTTTGCCTTCCCTCAATATATTTGTGGACGAGAGTTATCATTTATAACTCTGCAGGTTTGTGAATTGCAGTGCCCTGAACCTCCATTTTACAACTCGCTTTTTTGGGAGCTGGCCGCAAAAGCGCAGGATGGCTTCAGGCCCTGTTCTGGTTCCGGGGGGCAGGCTGAGCCTGTGGTTAATTCTTCTTCCTGATGGGAAAATAGAGTGACCTGTGCCTGTCCCGACACCAAGAGCTAGTCTCTCGTTGGTTCCCCGTCTTTCCGTTCATCCTCAGGACAAATTGCAACCTGTACGGAACAGGAGGTTAAAGGTGCTGATGCTCCAAGTAGGGAGATTGCTAGTAAAGCGGCTGGAAAGGCGAACCCGGGCACAAGGAGATGAGAAATGAGGTGCGTTTTAGAAACCATTCCCCATCACACGGTGTACCATCTTCTGGGTTTCTCATGCATGTTTTCGATGTAGGAAGATGCCCTTGAAGCTGGAGATTTGGGACCCATGCGATGGGTACCACGCAGTATTACTTTAAAGGGTCTGCGTTTGCTCACCCAACCTCACCAAACCTCTCAGCCCCAAGAGTGTCCACCCTTATGTCTCATCCAGCTGTGGGTCTAGATATGGTCAATCCAGGTTGCATCACAGCCCCTGAACTCATTGTGTAAGAATTTCTCTCTCTTTCACTGTCGTTGTTTCATGGGTTTTTCAAAGTAATTTATTTTCATAATGGGGTTTAGCTGCTTTTCACGGCTGTGTTTATGCCGCTTTACACCCACTTGACACACTAACAGAGAGATATCAATACATAGGTTTTAAGATTATTACTAGTCAGATATATTCTTGTGCGGTGAATAGGGCGTGTTGAGTCCAGTTCTCTGAGCAAGGAGTAGGTCTTGTCTATTACATATTGGGTTTATGGAACGGTATCTGAGCTAATTTGATACCCTTGTTTTATGTATCACCCCACCTCACCTTTCCCGTTAAGCAGCCATAGTGTGTTTTCTGCATGTGTGACTCTGTTCTGTTTTGTAATTCAGTTCAAGTGTAACGGTTTTTACATTCCCTCTATCAGTGATACCTTAGGAGAAGTGTCCTTTTCTGTGTGACTTATTTCACTTAGAATCGTCATACCTAAATCCACTCATCATGCTGCTACTAACCTTATGACATTGATTTCATGGCTGAGTGATATTCCATTGTACATAAGGACCACAACTTCTTTATCCATTTTTCTCTTTCCTGGGATATTTAAGGTGGAATGAAGTGGAGGTCCTTGTCAACAGAGCAGCCCTCAACTTTGCGGTGCTTGTGTCTTGCTGATTTTTAATTTTCCCAATTTATACCCCCATGAGTGGAAGTGCCCTATGCTCTCTAAGCTGTGTTTTTCAGATGTTTCAGGACACACCGTACACTTCTCCAGAGTGGCTGTTGGCAATTTACATCCCGCCCATCAGTGTAGCAAGGCTCCCATTTCTCCATGGCCTGTCCTGCATTTCTGGTTTTGACACTTTTTTGAGCATGGCCCTTTTGACCGATGGGAAGCGAGACTTCTCTGTAGCGCTGATTTGCCTTTCCAGGTTGCTTGGTTGGCCAAAAAGGGCGTATGCGTTTTTTCCTGAATATATTCAGGAAAAAACGCATACGCCCTTTTTGGCCAAGGGCATCATTGTCAACGTTTTGCCGCTTTTCATGTGCTTTAAAGGCGATTCGTATCTACCTCCTGAAATCTGTTTCGTGCAATTCTGCCTTGATTTCAAATCCTCTTCTTTGCCTTCCCTCAATATATTTGTGGACGAGAGTTATCATTTATAACTCTGCAGGTTTGTGAATTGCAGTGCCCTGAACCTCCATTTTACAACTCGCTTTTTTGGGAGCTGGCCGCAAAAGCGCAGGATGGCTTCAGGCCCTGTTCTGGTTCCGGGGGGCAGGCTGAGCCTGTGGTTAATTCTTCTTCCTGATGGGAAAATAGAGTGACCTGTGCCTGTCCCAACACCAAGAGCTAGTCTCTCGTTGGTTCCCCGTCTTCCCGTTCATCCTCAGGACAAATTGCAACCTGTACGGAACAGGAGGTTAAAGGTGCTGATGCTCCAATTAGGGAGATTGCTAGTAAAGCGGCTGGAATGGCGAACCCGGGCACAAGGAGATGAGAAATGAGGTGCGTTTTAGAAACCTTTCCCCATCACACGGTGTACTATCTTCTGGGTTTCTCATGCATGTTTTCGATGTAGGAAGATGCCCTTGAAGCTGGAGATTTGGGACCCATGCGATGGGTACCACGCAGTATTACTTTAAAGGGTCTGCGTTTGCTCACCCAACCTCACCAAACCTCTCAGCCCCAAGAGTGTCCACCCTTATGTCTCATCCAGCTGTGGGTCTAGATATGGTCAATCCAGGTTGCATCACAGCCCCTGAACTCATTGTGTAAGAATTTCTCTCTCTTTCACTGTCGTTGTTTCATGGGTTTTTCAAAGTAATTTATTTTCATAATGGGGTTTAGCTGCTTTTCACTGCTGTGTTTATGCCGCTTTACACCCACTTGACACACTAACAGAGAGATATCAATACATAGGTTTTAAGATTATTACTAGTCAGATATATTCTTGTGCGGTGAATAGGGCGTGTTGAGTCCAGTTCTCTGAGCAAGGAGTAGGTCTTGTCTACTACATATTGGGTTTATGGAACGGTATCTGAGCTAATTTGATACCCTTGTTTTATGTATCACCCCACCTCCCCTTTCCCGTTAAGCAGCCATAGTGTGTTTTCTGCATGTGTGACTCTGTTCTGTTTTGTAATTCAGTTCAAGTGTAACGGTTTTTACATTCCCTCTATAAGTGATACCTTATGAGAAGTGTCCTTTTCTGTGTGACTTATTTCACTTAGAATCGTCGTACCTAAATCCACTCATCATGCTGCTACTAACCTTATGACATTGATTTCATGGCTGAGTGATATTCCATTGTACATAAGGACCACAACTTCTTTATCCATTTTTCTCTTTCCTGGGATATTGACGGTGGAATGAAGTGGAGGTCCTTGTCAACAGAGCAGCCCTCAACTTTGGGGTGCTTGTGTCTTGCTGATTTTTAATTTTCCCAATTTATACCCCCATGAGTGGAAGTGCCCTATGCTCTCTAAGCTGTGTTTTTCAGATGTTTCAGGACACACCGTACACTTCTCCAGAGTGGCTGTTGGCAATTTACATCCCGCCCATCAGTGTAGCAAGGCTCCCATTTCTCCATGGCCTGTCCTGCATTTCTGGTTTTGACACTTTTTTCAGCATGGCCCTTTTGACCGATGGGAAGCGAGACTTCTCTGTAGCGCTGATTTGCCTTTCCAGGTTGCTTGGTTGGCCAAAAAGGGCGTATGCGTTTTTTCCTGAATATATTCAGGAAAAAACGCATACGCCCTTTTTGGCCAAGGGCATCATTGTCAACGTTTTGCCGCTTTTCATGTGCTTTAAAGGCGATTCGTATCTACCTCCTGAAATCTGTTTCGTGCAATTCTGCCTTGATTTCAAATCCTCTTCTTTGCCTTCCCTCAATATATTTGTGGACGAGAGTTATCATTTATAACTCTGCAGGTTTGTGAATTGCAGTGCCCTGAACCTCCATTTTACAACTCGCTTTTTTGGGAGCTGGCCGCAAAAGCGCAGGATGGCTTCAGGCCCTGTTCTGGTTCCGGGGGGCAGGCTGAGCCTGTGGTTAATTCTTCTTCCTGATGGGAAAATAGAGTGACCTGTGCCTGTCCCGACACCAAGAGCTAGTCTCTCGTTGGTTCCCCGTCTTTCCGTTCATCCTCAGGACAAATTGCAACCTGTACGGAACAGGAGGTTAAAGGTGCTGATGCTCCAAGTAGGGAGATTGCTAGTAAAGCGGCTGGAAAGGCGAACCCGGGCACAAGGAGATGAGAAATGAGGTGCGTTTTAGAAACCTTTCCCCATCACACGGTGTACCATCTTCTGGGTTTCTCATGCATGTTTTCGATGTAGGAAGATGCCCTTGAACCTGGAGATTTGGGACCCATGCGATGGGTACCACGCTGTATTACTTTAAAGGGTCTGCATTTGCTCACCCAACCTCACCAAACCTCTCAGCCCCAAGAGTGTCCACCCTTATGTCTCATCCAGCTGTGGGTCTAGATATGGTCAATCCAGGTTGCATCACAGCCCCTGAACTCATTGTGTAAGAATTTCTCTCTCTTTCACTGTCGTTGTTTCATGGGTTTTTCAAAGTAATTTATTTTCATAATGGGGTTTAGCTGCTTTTCACTGCTGTGTTTATGCCGCTTTACACCCACTTGACACACTAACAGAGAGATATCAATACATAGGTTTTAAGATTATTACTAGTCAGATATATTCTTGTGCGGTGAATAGGGCGTGTTGAGTCCAGTTCTCTGAGCAAGGAGTAGGTCTTGTCTACTACATATTGGGTTTATGGAACGGTATCTGAGCTAATTTGATACCCTTGTTTTATGTATCACCCCACCTCCCCTTTCCCGTTAAGCAGCCATAGTGTGTTTTCTGCATGTGTGACTCTGTTCTGTTTTGTAATTCAGTTCAAGTGTAACGGTTTTTACATTCCCTCTATAAGTGATACCTTATGAGAAGTGTCCTTTTCTGTGTGACTTATTTCACTTAGAATCGTCGTACCTAAATCCACTCATCATGCTGCTACTAACCTTATGACATTGATTTCATGGCTGAGTGATATTCCATTGTACATAAGGACCACAACTTCTTTATCCATTTTTCTCTTTCCTGGGATATTGACGGTGGAATGAAGTGGAGGTCCTTGTCAACAGAGCAGCCCTCAACTTTGGGGTGCTTGTGTCTTGCTGATTTTTAATTTTCCCAATTTATACCCCCATGAGTGGAAGTGCCCTATGCTCTCTAAGCTGTGTTTTTCAGATGTTTCAGGACACACCGTACACTTCTCCAGAGTGGCTGTTGGCAATTTACATCCCGCCCATCAGTGTAGCAAGGCTCCCATTTCTCCATGGCCTGTCCTGCATTTCTGGTTTTGACACTTTTTTCAGCATGGCCCTTTTGACCGATGGGAAGCGAGACTTCTCTGTAGCGCTGATTTGCCTTTCCAGGTTGCTTGGTTGGCCAAAAAGGGCATATGCGTTTTTTCCTGAATATATTCAGGAAAAACCGCATACGCCCTTTTTGGCCAAGGGCATCATTGTCAACGTTTTGCCGCTTTTCATGTGCTTTAAAGGCGATTCGTATCTACCTCCTGAAATCTGTTTCGTGCAATTCTGCCTTGATTTCAAATCCTCTTCTTTGCCTTCCCTCAATATATTTGTGGACGAGAGTTATCATTTATAACTCTGCAGGTTTGTGAATTGCAGTGCCCTGAACCTCCATTTTACAACTCGCTTTTTTGGGAGCTGGCCGCAAAAGCGCAGGATGGCTTCAGGCCCTGTTCTGGTTCCGGGGGGCAGGCTGAGCCTGTGGTTAATTCTTCTTCCTGATGGGAAAATAGAGTGACCTGTGCCTGTCCCGACACCAAGAGCTAGTCTCTCGTTGGTTCCCCGTCTTTCCGTTCATCCTCAGGACAAATTGCAACCTGTACGGAACAGGAGGTTAAAGGTGCTGATGCTCCAAGTAGGGAGATTGCTAGTAAAGGGGCTGGAAAGGCGAACCCGGGCACAAGGAGATGAGAAATGAGGTGCGTTTTAGAAACCTTTCCCCATCACACGGTGTACCATCTTCTGGGTTTCTCATGCATGTTTTCGATGTAGGAAGATGCCCTTGAACCTGGAGATTTGGGACCCATGCGATGGGTACCACGCTGTATTACTTTAAAGGGTCTGCGTTTGCTCACCCAACCTCACCAAACCTCTCAGCCCCAGGAGTGTCCACCCTTATGTCTCATCCAGCTGTGGGTCTAGATATGGTCAATCCAGGTTGCATCACAGCCCCTGAACTCATTGTGTAAGAATTTCTCTCTCTTTCACTGTCGTTGTTTCATGGGTTTTTCAAAGTAATTTATTTTCATAATGGGGTTTAGCTGCTTTTCACGGCTGTGTTTATGCCGCTTTACACCCACTTGACACACTAACAGAGAGATATCAATACATAGGTTTTAAGATTATTACTAGTCAGATATATTCTTGTGCGGTGAATAGGGCGTGTTGAGGCCAGTTCTCTGAGCAAGGAGTAGGTCTTGTCTATTACATATTGGGTTTATGGAACGGTATCTGAGCTAATTTGATACCCTTGTTTTATGTATCACCCCACCTCACCTTTCCCGTTAAGCAGCCATAGTGTGTTTTCTGCATGTGTGACTCTGTTCTGTTTTGTAATTCAGTTCAAGTGTAACGGTTTTTACATTCCCTCTATCAGTGATACCTTAGGAGAAGTGTCCTTTTCTGTGTGACTTATTTCACTTAGAATCGTCATACCTAAATCCACTCATCATGCTGCTACTAACCTTATGACATTGATTTCATGGCTGAGTGATATTCCATTGTACATAAGGACCACAACTTCTTTATCCATTTTTCTCTTTCCTGGGATATTGACGGTGGAATGAAGTGGAGGTCCTTGTCAACAGAGCAGCCCTCAACTTTGCGGTGCTTGTGTCTTGCTGATTTTTAATTTTCCCAATTTATACCCCCATGAGTGGAAGTGCCCTATGCTCTCTAAGCTGTGTTTTTCAGATGTTTCAGGACACACCGTACACTTCTCCAGAGTGGCTGTTGGCAATTTACATCCCGCCCATCAGTGTAGCAAGGCTCCCATTTCTCCATGGCCTGTCCTGCATTTCTGGTTTTGACACTTTTTTGAGCATGGCCCTTTTGACCGATGGGAAGTGAGACTTCTCTGTAGCGCTGATTTGCCTTTCCAGGTTGCTTGGTTGGCCAAAAAGGGCGTATGCGTTTTTTCCTGAATATATTCAGGAAAAAACGCATACGCCCTTTTTGGCCAAGGGCATCATTGTCAACGTTTTGCCGCTTTTCATGTGCTTTAAAGGCGATTCGTATCTACCTCCTGAAATCTGTTTCGTGCAATTCTGCCTTGATTTCAAATCCTCTTCTTTGCCTTCCCTCAATATATTTGTGGACGAGAGTTATCATTTATAACTCTGCAGGTTTGTGAATTGCAGTGCCCTGAACCTCCATTTTACAACTCGCTTTTTTGGGAGCTGGCCGCAAAAGCGCAGGATGGCTTCAGGCCCTGTTCTGGTTCCGGGGGGCAGGCTGAGCCTGTGGTTAATTCTTCTTCCTGATGGGAAAATAGAGTGACCTGTGCCTGTCCCAACACCAAGAGCTAGTCTCTCGTTGGTTCCCCGTCTTCCCGTTCATCCTCAGGACAAATTGCAACCTGTACGGAACAGGAGGTTAAAGGTGCTGATGCTCCAATTAGGGAGATTGCTAGTAAAGCGGCTGGAATGGCGAACCCGGGCACAAGGAGATGAGAAATGAGGTGCGTTTTAGAAACCTTTCCCCATCACACGGTGTACTATCTTCTGGGTTTCTCATGCATGTTTTCGATGTAGGAAGATGCCCTTGAACCTGGAGATTTGGGACCCATGCGATGGGTACCACGCAGTATTACTTTAAAGGGTCTGCGTTTGCTCACCCAACCTCACCAAACCTCTCAGCCCCAAGAGTGTCCACCCTTATGTCTCATCCAGCTGTGGGTCTAGATATGGTCAATCCAGGTTGCATCACAGCCCCTGAACGCATTGTGTAAGAATTTCTCTCTCTTTCACTGTCGTTGTTTCATGGGTTTTTCAAAGTAATTTATTTTCATAATGGGGTTTAGTTGCTTTTCACGGCTGTGTTTATGCCGCTTTACACCCACTTGACACACTAACAGAGAGATATCAATACATAGGTTTTAAGATTATTACTAGTCAGATATATTCTTGTGCGGTGAATAGGGCGTGTTGAGTCCAGTTCTCTGAGCAAGGAGTAGGTCTTGTCTATTACATATTGGGTTTATGGAACGGTATCTGAGCTAATTTGATACCCTTGTTTTATGTATCACCCCACCTCACCTTTACCGTTAAGCAGCCATAGTGTGTTTTCTGCATGTGTGACTCTGTTCTGTTTTGTAATTCAGTTCAAGTGTAACGGTTTTTACATTCCCTCTATCAGTGATACCTTATGAGAAGTGTCCTTTTCTGTGTGACTTATTTCACTTAGAATCGTCGTACCTAAATCCACTCATCATGCTGCTACTAACCTTATGACATTGATTTCATGGCTGAGTGATATTCCATTGTACATAAGGACCACAACTTCTTTATCCATTTTTCTCTTTCCTGGGATATTTAAGGTGGAATGAAGTGGAGGTCCTTGTCAACAGAGCAGCCCTCAACTTTGCGGTGCTTGTGTCTTGCTGATTTTTAATTTTCCCAATTTATACCCCCATGAGTGGAAGTGCCCTATGCTCTCTAAGCTGTGTTTTTCAGATATTTCAGGACACACCGTACACTTCTCCAGAGTGGCTGTTGGCAATTTACATCCCGCCCATCAGTGTAGCAAGGCTCCCATTTCTCCATGGCCTGTCCTGCATTTCTGGTTTTGACACTTTTTTCAGCATGGCCCTTTTGACCGATGGGAAGCGAGACTTCTCTGTAGCGCTGATTTGCCTTTCCAGGTTGCTTGGTTGGCCAAAAAGGGCGTATGCGTTTTTTCCTGAATATATTCAGGAAAAAACGCATACGCCCTTTTTGGCCAAGGGCATCATTGTCAACGTTTTGCCGCTTTTCATGTGCTTTAAAGGCGATTCGTATCTACCTCCTGAAATCTGTTTCGTGCAATTCTGCCTTGATTTCAAATCGTCTTCTTTGCCTTCCCTCAATATATTTGTGGACGAGAATTATCATTTATAACTCTGCAAGTTTGTGAATTGCAGTGCCCTGAACCTCCATTTTACAACTCGCTTTTTTGGGAGCTGGCCGCAAAAGTGCAGGATGGCTTCAGGCCCTGTTCTGGTTCCGGGGGGCAGGCTGAGCCTGTGGTTAATTCTTCTTCCTGATGGGAAAATAGAGTGACCTGTGCCTGTCCCGACACCAAGAGCTAGTCTCTCGTTGGTTCCCCATCTTCCCGTTCATCCTCAGGACAAATTGCAACCTGTACGGAACAGGAGGTTAAAGGTGCTGATGCTCCAAGTAGGGAGATTGCTAGTAAAGCGGCTGGAATGGCGAACCCGGGCACAAGGAGATGAGAAATGAGGTGCGTTTTAGAAACCTTTCCCCATCACACGGTGTACCATCTTCTGGGTTTCTCATGCATGTTTTCGATGTAGGAAGATGCCCTTGAAGCTGGAGATTTGGGACCCATGCGATGGGTACCACGCAGTATTACTTTAAAGGGTCTGCGTTTGCTCACCCAACCTCACCAAACCTCTCAGCCCCAAGAGTGTCCACCCTTATGTCTCATCCAGCTGTGGGTCTAGATATGGTCAATCCAGGTTGCATCACAGCCCCTGAACTCATTGTGTAAGAATTTCTCTCTCTTTCACTGTCGTTGTTTCATGGGTTTTTCAAAGTAATTTATTTTCATAATGGGGTTTAGCTGCTTTTCACTGCTGTGTTTATGCCGCTTTACACCCACTTGACACACTAACAGAGAGATATCAATACATAGGTTTTAAGATTATTACTAGTCAGATATATTCTTGTGCGGTGAATAGGGCGTGTTGAGTCCAGTTCTCTGAGCAAGGAGTAGGTCTTGTCTATTACATATTGGGTTTATGGAACGGTATCTGAGCTAATTTGATACCCTTGTTTTATGTATCACCCCACCTCCCCTTTCCCGTTAAGCAGCCATAGTCTGTTTTCTGCATGTGTGACTCTGTTCTGTTTTGTAATTCAGTTCAAGTGTAACGGTTTTTACATTCCCTCTATCAGTGATACCTTATGAGAAGTGTCCTTTTCTGTGTGACTTATTTCACTTAGAATCGTCGTACCTAAATCCACTCATCATGCTGCTACTAACCTTATGACATTGATTTCATGGCTGAGTGATATTCCATTGTACATAAGGACCACAACTTCTTTATCCATTTTTCTCTTTCCTGGGATATTGACGGTTGAATGAAGTGGAGGTCCTTGTCAACAGAGCAGCCCTCAACTTTGGGGTGCTTGTGTCTTGCTGATTTTTAATTTTCCCAATTTATACCCCCATGAGTGGAAGTGCCCTATGCTCTCTAAGCTGTGTTTTTCAGATATTTCAGGACACACCGTACACTTCTCCAGAGTGGCTGTTGGCAATTTACATCCCGCCCATCAGTGTAGCAAGGCTCCCATTTCTCCATGGCCTGTCCTGCATTTCTGGTTTTGACACTTTTTTCAGCATGGCCCTTTTGACCGATGGGAAGCGAGACTTCTCTGTAGCGCTGATTTGCCTTTCCAGGTTGCTTGGTTGGCCAAAAAGGGCGTATGCGTTTTTTCCTGAATATATTCAGGAAAAAACGCATACGCCCTTTTTGGCCAAGGGCATCATTGTCAACGTTTTGCCGCTTTTCATGTGCTTTAAAGGCGATTCGTATCTACCTCCTGAAATCTGTTTCGTGCAATTCTGCCTTGATTTCAAATCGTCTTCTTTGCCTTCCCTCAATATATTTGTGGACGAGAGTTATCATTTATAACTCTGCAGGTTTGTGAATTGCAGTGCCCTGAACCTCCATTTTACAACTCGCTTTTTTGGGAGCTGGCCGCAAAAGCGCAGGATGGCTTCAGGCCCTGTTCTGGTTCCGGGGGGCAGGCTGAGCCTGTGGTTAATTCTTCTTCCTGATGGGAAAATAGAGTGACCTGTGCCTGTCCCGACACCAAGAGCTAGTCTCTCGTTGGTTCCCCGTCTTCCCGTTCATCCTCAGGACAAATTGCAACCTGTACGGAACAGGAGGTTAAAGGTGCTGATGCTCCAAGTAGGGAGATTGCTAGTAAAGCGGCTGGAAAGGCAAACCCGGGCACAAGGAGATGAGAAATGAGGTGCGTTTTAGAAACCTTTCCCCATCACACGGTGTACCATCTTCTGGGTTTCTCATGCATGTTTTCGATGTAGGAAGATGCCCTTGAACCTGGAGATTTGGGACCCATGCGATAGGTACCACGCAGTATTACTTTAAAGGGTCTGCGTTTGCTCACCCAACCTCACCAAACCTCTCAGCCCCAAGAGTGTCCACCCTTATGTCTCATCCAGCTGTGGGTCTAGATATGGTCAATCCAGGTTGCATCACAGCCCCTGAACTCATTGTGTAAGAATTTCTCTCTCTTTCACTGTCGTTGTTTCATGGGTTTTTCAAAGTAATTTATTTTCATAATGGGGTTTAGTTGCTTTTCACGGCTGTGTTTATGCCGCTTTACACCCACTTGACACACTAACAGAGAGATATCAATACATAGGTTTTAAGATTATTACTAGTCAGATATATTCTTGTGCGGTGAATAGGGCGTGTTGAGTCCAGTTCTCTGAGCAAGGAGTAGGTCTTGTCTACTACATATTGGGTTTATGGAACGGTATCTGAGCTAATTTGATACCCTTGTTTTATGTATCACCCCACCTCACCTTTACCGTTAAGCAGCCATAGTGTGTTTTCTGCATGTGTGACTCTGTTCTGTTTTGTAATTCAGTTCAAGTGTAACGGTTTTTACATTCCCTCTATCAGTGATACCTTATGAGAAGTGTCCTTTTCTGTGTGACTTATTTCACTTAGAATCGTCGTACCTAAATCCACTCATCATGCTGCTACTAACCTTATGACATTGATTTCATGGCTGAGTGATATTCCATTGTACATAAGGACCACAACTTCTTTATCCATTTTTCTCTTTCCTGGGATATTGACGGTTGAATGAAGTGGAGGTCCTTGTCAACAGAGCAGCCCTCAACTTTGGGGTGCTTGTGTCTTGCTGATTTTTCATTTTCCCAATTTATACCCCCATGAGTGGAAGTGCCCTATGCTCTCTAAGCTGTGTTTTTCAGATGTTTCAGGACACACCGTACACTTCTCCAGAGTGGCTGTTGGCAATTTACATCCCGCCCATCAGTGTAGCAAGGCTCCCATTTCTCCATGGCCTGTCCTGCATTTCTGGTTTTGACACTTTTTTCAGCATGGCCCTTTTGACCGATGGGAAGCGAGACTTCTCTGTAGCGCTGATTTGCCTTTCCAGGTTGCTTGGTTGGCCAAAAAGGGCGTATGCGTTTTTTCCTGAATATATTCAGGAAAAAACGCATACGCCCTTTTTGGCCAAGGGCATCATTGTCAACGTTTTGCCGCTTTTCATGTGCTTTAAAGGCGATTCGTATCTACCTCCTGAAATCTGTTTCGTGCAATTCTGCCTTGATTTCAAATCCTCTTCTTTGCCTTCCCTCAATATATTTGTGGACGAGAGTTATCATTTATAACTCTGCAGGTTTGTGAATTGCAGTGCCCTGAACCTCCATTTTACAACTCGCTTTTTTGGGAGCTGGCCGCAAAAGCGCAGGATGGCTTCAGGCCCTGTTCTGGTTCCGGGGGGCAGGCTGAGCCTGTGGTTAATTCTTCTTCCTGATGGGAAAATAGAGTGACCTGTGCCTGTCCCGACACCAAGAGCTAGTCTCTCGTTGGTTCCCCGTCTTCCCGTTCATCCTCAGGACAAATTGCAACCTGTACGGAACAGGAGGTTAAAGGTGCTGATGCTCCAAGTAGGGAGATTGCTAGTAAAGTGGCTGGAAAGGCGAACCCGGGCACAAGGAGATGAGAAATGAGGTGCGTTTTAGAAACCTTTCCCCATCACACGGTGTACCATCTTCTGGGTTTCTCATGCATGTTTTCGATGTAGGAAGATGCCCTTGAACCTGGAGATTTGGGACCCATGCGATGGGTACCACGCTGTATTACTTTAAAGGGTCTGCGTTTGCTCACCCAACCTCACCAAACCTCTCAGCCCCAAGAGTGTCCACCGTTATGTCTCATCCAGCTGTGGGTCTAGATATGGTCAATCCAGGTTGCATCACAGCCCCTGAACTCATTGTGTAAGAATTTCTATCTCTTTCACTGTCGTTGTTTCATGGGTTTTTCAAAGTAATTTATTTTCATAATGGGGTTTAGCTGCTTTTCACTGCTGTGTTTATGCCGCTTTACACCCACTTGACACA
The DNA here is from genome assembly GCF_965194805.1 of Balaenoptera borealis. NCBI lineage: Eukaryota > Metazoa > Chordata > Mammalia > Artiodactyla > Balaenopteridae > Balaenoptera > Balaenoptera borealis. The sequence goes on along the minus strand of NW_028123103.1, from coordinate 183,657 downwards.
CTAACAGAGAGATATCAATACATAGGTTTTAAGATTATTACTAGTCAGATATATTCTTGTATGGTGAATAGGGCGTGTTGAGTCCAGTTCTCTGAGCAAGGAGTAGGTCTTGTCTACTACATATTGGGTTTATGGAACGGTATCTGAGCTAATTTGATACCCTTGTTTTATGTATCACCCCACCTCCCCTTTCCCGTTAAGCAGCCATAGTGTGTTTTCTGCATGTGTGACTCTGTTCTGTTTTGTAATTCAGTTCAAGTGTAACGGTTTTTACATTCCCTCTATAAGTGATACCTTATGAGAAGTGTCCTTTTCTGTGTGACTTATTTCACTTAGAATCGTCGTACCTAAATCCACTCATCATGCTGCTACTAACCTTATGACACTGATTTCATGGCAGAGTGATATTCCATTGTACATAAGGACCACAACTTCTTTATCCATTTTTCTCTTTCCTGGGATATTGACGGTGGAATGAAGTGGAGGTCCTTGTCAACAGAGCAGCCCTAAACTTTGGGGTGCTTGTGTCTTGCTGATTTTTAATTTTCCCAATTTATACCCCCATGAGTGGAAGTGCCCTATGCTCTCTAAGCTGTGTTTTTCAGATGTTTCAGGACACACCGTACACTTCTCCAGAGTGGCTGTTGGCAATTTACATCCCGCCCATCAGTGTAGCAAGGCTCCCATTTCTCCATGGCCTGTCCTGCATTTCTGGTTTTGACACTTTTTTCAGCATGGCCCTTTTGACCGATGGGAAGCGAGACTTCTCTGTAGCGCTGATTTGCCTTTCCAGGTTGCTTGGTTGGCCAAAAAGGGCGTATGCGTTTTTTCCTGAATATATTCAGGAAAAAACGCATACGCCCTTTTTGACCAAGGGCATCATTGTCAACATTTTGCCGCTTTTCATGTGCTTTAAAGGCGATTCGTATCTACCTCCTGAAATCTGTTTCGTGCAATTCTGCCTTGATTTCAAATCGTCTTCTTTGCCTTCCCTCAATATATTTGTGGACGAGAATTATCATTTATAACTCTGCAGGTTTGTGAATTGCAGTGCCCTGAACCTCCATTTTACAACTCGCTTTTTTGGGAGCTGGCCGCAAAAGTGCAGGATGGCTTCAGGCCCTGTTCTGGTTCCGGGGGGCAGGCTGAGCCTGTGGTTAATTCTTCTTCCTGATGGGAAAATAGAGTGACCTGTGCCTGTCCCGACACCAAGAGCTAGTCTCTCGTTGGTTCCCCGTCTTCCCGTTCATCCTCAGGACAAATTGCAACCTGTACGGAACAGGAGGTTAAAGGTGCTGATGCTCCAAGTAGGGAGATTGCTAGTAAAGCGGCTGGAATGGCGAACCCGGGCACAAGGAGATGAGAAATGAGGTGCGTTTTAGAAACCTTTCCCCATCACACGGTGTACCATCGTCTGGGTTTCTCATGAATGTTTTCGATGTAGGAAGATGCCCTTGAAGCTGGAGATTTGGGACCCATGCGATGGGTACCACGCAGTATTACTTTAAAGGGTCTGCGTTTGCTCACCCAACCTCACCAAACCTCTCAGCCCCAAGAGTGTCCACCCTTATGTCTCATCCAGCTGTGGGTCTAGATATGGTCAATCCAGGTTGCATCACAGCCCCTGAACGCATTGTGTAAGAATTTCTCTCTCTTTCACTGTCGTTGTTTCATGGGTTTTTCAAAGTAAATTATTTTCATAATGGGGTTTAGCTGCTTTTCACTGCTGTGTTTATGCCGCTTTACACCCACATGACACACTAACAGAGAGATATCAATACATAGGTTTTAAGATTATTACTAGTCAGATATATTCTTGTGCGGTGAATAGGGCGTGTTGAGTCCAGTTCTCTGAGCAAGGAGTAGGTCTTGTCTACTACATATTGGGTTTATGGAACGGTATCTGAGCTAATTTGATACCCTTGTTTTATGTATCACCCCACCTCCCCTTTCCCGTTAAGCAGCCATAGTGTGTTTTCTGCATGTGTGACTCTGTTCTGTTTTGTAATTCAGTTCAAGTGTAACGGTTTTTACATTCCCTCTAAAAGTGATACCTTATGAGAAGTGTCCTTTTCTGTGTGACTTATTTCACTTAGAATCGTCGTACCTAAATCCACTCATCATGCTGCTACTAACCTTATGACATTGATTTCATGGCTGAGTGATATTCCATTGTACATAAGGACCACAACTTCTTTATCCATTTTTCTCTTTCCTGGGATATTTAAGGTGGAATGAAGTGGAGGTCCTTGTCAACAGAGCAGCCCTCAACTTTGCGGTGCTTGTGTCTTGCTGATTTTTCATTTTCCCAATTTATACCCCCATGAGTGGAAGTGCCCTATGCTCTCTAAGCTGTGTTTTTCAGATGTTTCAGGACACACCGTGCACTTCTCCAGAGTGGCTGTTGGCAATTTACATCCCGCCCATCAGTGTAGCAAGGCTCCCATTTCTCCATGGCCTGTCCTGCATTTCTGGTTTTGACACTTTTTTCAGCATGGCCCTTTTGACCGATGGGAAGCGAGACTTCTCTGTAGCGCTGATTTGCCTTTCCAGGTTGCTTGGTTGGCCAAAAAGGGCGTATGCGTTTTTTCCTGAATATATTCAGAAAAAAACGCATACGCCCTTTTTGGCCAAGGGCATCATTGTCAACGTTTTGCCGCTTTTCATGTGCTTTAAAGGCGATTCGTATCTACCTCCTGAAATCTGTTTCGTGCAATTCTGCCTTGATTTCAAATCCTCTTCTTTGCCTTCCCTCAATATATTTGTGGACGAGAGTTATCATTTATAACTCTGCAGGTTTGTGAATTGCAGTGCCCTGAACCTCCATTTTACAACTCGCTTTTTTGGGAGCTGGCCGCAAAAGCGCAGGATGGCTTCAGGCCCTGTTCTGGTTCCGGGGGGCAGGCTGAGCCTGTGGTTAATTCTTCTTCCTGATGGGAAAATAGAGTGACCTGTGCCTGTCCCGACACCAAGAGCTAGTCTCTCGTTGGTTCCCCATCTTCCCGTTCATCCTCAGGACAAATTGCAACCTGTACGGAACAGGAGGTTAAAGGTGCTGATGCTCCAAGTAGGGAGATTGCTAGTAAAGCGGCTGGAAAGGCGAACCCAGGCACAAGGAGATGAGAAATGAGGTGCGTTTTAGAAACCTTTCCCCATCACACGGTGTACCATCTTCTGGGTTTCTCATGCATGTTTTCGATGTAGGAAGATGCCCTTGAACCTGGAGATTTGGGACCCATGCGATGGGTACCATGCAGTATTACTTTAAAGGGTCTGCGTTTGCTCACCCAACCTCACCAAACCTCTCAGCCCCAAGAGTGTCCACCCTTATGTCTCATCCAGCTGTGGGTCTAGATATGGTCAATCCAGGTTGCATCACAGCCCCTGAACTCATTGTGTAAGAATTTCTCTCTCTTTCACTGTCGTTGTTTCATGGGTTTTTCAAAGTAATTTATTTTCATAATGGGGTTTAGCTGCTTTTCACTGCTGTGTTTATGCCGCTTTACACCCACTTGACACACTAACAGAGAGATATCAATACATAGGTTTTAAGATTATTACTAGTCAGATATATTCTTGTGCGGTGAATAGGGCGTGTTGAGTCCAGTTCTCTGAGCAAGGAGTAGGTCTTGTCTATTACATATTGGGTTTATGGAACGGTATCTGAGCTAATTTGATACCCTTGTTTTATGTATCACCCCACCTCACCTTTACCGTTAAGCAGCCATAGTGTGTTTTCTGCATGTGTGACTCTGTTCTGTTTTGTAATTCAGTTCAAGTGTAACGGTTTTTACATTCCCTCTATCAGTGATACCTTACGAGAAGTGTCCTTTTCTGTGTGACTTATTTCACTTAGAATCGTCGTACCTAAATCCACTCATCATGCTGCTACTAACCTTATGACATTGATTTCATGGCTGAGTGATATTCCATTGTACATAAGGACCACAACTTCTTTATCCATTTTTCTCTTTCCTGGGATATTGACGGTGGAATGAAGTGGAGGTCCTTGTCAACAGAGCAGCCCTCAACTTTGGGGTGCTTGTGTCTTGCTGATTTTTAATTTTCCCAATTTATACCCCCATGAGTGGAAGTGCCCTATGCTCTCTAAGCTGTGTTTTTCAGATGTTTCAGGACACACCGTACACTTCTCCAGAGTGGCTGTTGGCAATTTACATCCCGCCCATCAGTGTAGCAAGGCTCCCATTTCTCCATGGCCTGACCTGCATTTCTGGTTTTGACACTTTTTTCAGCATGGCCCTTTTGACCGATGGGAAGCGAGACTTCTCTGTAGCGCTGATTTGCCTTTCCAGGTTGCTTGGTTGGCCAAAAAGGGCGTATGCGTTTTTTCCTGAATATATTCAGGAAAAAACGCATACGCCCTTTTTGGCCAAGGGCATCATTGTCAACGTTTTGCCGCTTTTCATGTGCTTTAAAGGCGATTCGTATCTACCTCCTGAAATCTGTTTCGTGCAATTCTGCCTTGATTTCAAATCCTCTTCTTTGCCTTCCCTCAATATATTTGTGGACGAGAGTTATCATTTATAACTCTGCAGGTTTGTGAATTGCAGTGCCCTGAACCTCCATTTTACAACTCGCTTTTTTGGGAGCTGGCCGCAAAAGTGCAGGATGGCTTCAGGCCCTGTTCTGGTTCCGGGGGGCAGGCTGAGCCTGTGGTTAATTCTTCTTCCTGATGGGAAAATAGAGTGACCTGTGCCTGTCCCGACACCAAGAGCTAGTCTCTCGTTGGTTCCCCATCTTCCCGTTCATCCTCAGGACAAATTGCAACCTGTACGGAACAGGAGGTTAAAGGTGCTGATGCTCCAAGTAGGGAGATTGCTAGTAAAGCGGCTGGAAAGGCGAACCCGGGCACAAGGAGATGAGAAATGAGGTGCGTTTTAGAAACCTTTCCCCATCACACGGTGTACCATCTTCTGGGTTTCTCATGCATGTTTTCGATGTAGGAAGATGCCCTTGAAGCTGGAGATTTGGGACCCATGCGATGGGTACCACGCAGTATTACTTTAAAGGGTCTGCGTTTGCTCACCCAACCTCACCAAACCTCTCAGCCCCAAGAGTGTCCACCCTTATGTCTCATCCAGCTGTGGGTCTAGATATGGTCAATCCAGGTTGCATCACAGCCCCTGAACTCATTGTGTAAGAATTTCTATCTCTTTCACTGTCGTTGTTTCATGGGTTTTTCAAAGTAATTTATTTTCATAATGGGGTTTAGCTGCTTTTCACTGCTGTGTTTATGCCGCTTTACACCCACTTGACACACTAACAGAGAGATATCAATACATAGGTTTTAAGATTATTACTAGTCAGGTATATTCTTGTGCGGTGAATAGGGCGTGTTGAGTCCAGTTCTCTGAGCAAGGAGTAGGTCTTGTCTACTACATATTGGGTTTATGGAACGGTATCTGAGCTAATTTGATACCCTTGTTTTATGTATCACCCCACCTCCCCTTTCCCGTTAAGCAGCCATAGTCTGTTTTCTGCATGTGTGACTCTGTTCTGTTTTGTAATTCAGTTCAAGTGTAACGGTTTTTACATTCCCTCTAAAAGTGATACCTTATGAGAAGTGTCCTTTTCTGTGTGACTTATTTCACTTAGAATCGTCGTACCTAAATCCACTCATCATGCTGCTACTAACCTTATGACATTGATTTCATGGCTGAGTGATATTCCATTGTACATAAGGACCACAACTTCTTTATCCATTTTTCTCTTTCCTGGGATATTGACGGTGGAATGAAGTGGAGGTCCTTGTCAACAGAGCAGCCCTCAACTTTGGGGTGCTTGTGTCTTGCTGATTTTTCATTTTCCCAATTTATACCCCCATGAGTGGAAGTGCCCTATGCTCTCTAAGCTGTGTTTTTCAGATGTTTCAGGACTCACCGGACACTTCTCCAGAGTGGCTCTTGGCAATTTACATCCCGCTCATCAGTGTAGCAAGGCTCCCATTTCTCCATGGCCTGTCCTGCATTTCTGGTTTTGACACTTTTTTCAGCATGGCCCTTTTGGCCGATGGGAAGCGAGACTTCTTTGTAGCGCTGATTTGCCTTTCCAGGTTGCTTGGTTGGCCAAAAAGGGCGCATGCGTTTTTTCCTAAATATATTCAGGAAAAAACGCATACGCCCTTTTTGGCCAAGGGCATCATTGTCAACGTTTTGCCGCTTTTCATGTGCTTTAAAGGCGATTCGTATCTACCTCCTGAAATCTGTTTCCTGCAATTCTGCCTTGATTTCAAATCCTTTTCTTTGCCTTCCCTCAATATATTTGTGGACGAGAGTTATCATTAATAACTCTGCAGGTTTGTGAATTGCAGTGCCCTGAACCTCCATTTTACAACTCGTTTTTATGGGAGCTAGCCGCAAAATCGCAGAATGGCTTCAGGCCCTGTTCTGGTTCCGGGGGGCAGGCTGAGCCTGTGGTTAATTCTTCTTTCTGATGGGAAAATAGAGTGACCTGTGCCTGTCCCAACACCAAGAGCTAGTCTCTCGTTGGTTCCACGTCTTCCCGTTTATCCTCAGGAAAAATTGCAACCTCTACAGAACAGGAGGATAAAGGTGCTGATGCTCCAAGTAGGGAGCTTGCTAGTAAAGCGGCTGGAATGGCGAACCCGGGCACAAGGAGATGAGAAATGAGGTGCGTTTTAGAAACCTTTCCCCATCACACGGTGTACCATCTTCTGGGTTTCTCATGCATGTTTTTGATGTAGGAAGATGCCCTTGAACCTGGAGATTTGGGACCCATGCGATGGGTACCACACAGTATTACTTTAAAGGGTCTGCGTTTGCTCACCCAACCTCACCAAACCTCTCAGCCCCAAGAGTGTCCATCCTTATGTCTCATCCAGCTGTGGGTCTAGATATGGTCAATCCAGGTTGCATCACAGCCCCTGAACGCATTGTGTAAGAATTTCTCTCTCTTTCACTGTCTTTGTTTCATGGGTTTTTCAAAATAATTTATTTTCATAATGGGATTTAGCTGCTTTTCACTGCTGTGTTTATGCCGCTTTACATCCACTTGACACACTAACAGAGAGATATCAATACATAGGTTTTACGATTTTTACTAATCAGATATATTCTTGTGTGGTGAATAGGGCGTGTTGAGTCCAGTTCTCTGAGCAAGGAGTAGGTCTTGTCTATTACATATTGGGTTTATGGAACGGTATCTGAACTAATTTGATACCCTTGTTTTATGTATCACCCCACCTCACCTTTCCCGTTAAGCAGCCATAGTGTGTTTTCTGCATGTGTGACTCTGTTCTGTTTTGTAATTCAGTTCAAGTGTAACGGTTTTTACATTCCCTCTATCAGTGATACCTTATGAGAAGTGTCCTTTTTTGTTTGACATATTTCACTTAGAATCGTCGTACCTAAATCCACTCATCATGCTGCTACTAACCTTACGACATTGATTTCATGGCTGAGTGATATTCCATTGTACATAAGGACCACAACTTCTTTATCCATTTTTCTCTTTCCTGGGATATTGAAGGTGGAATGAAGTGGAGGTCCTGGTCAACAGAGCAGCCCTCAACTTTGGGGTGCTTGTGTCTTGCTGATTTTTCATTTTCCCAATTTATACCCCCATGAGTGGAAGTGCCCTATGCTCTCTAAGCTGTGTTTTTCAGATGTTTCAGGACACACCGTACACTTCTCCAGAGTGGCTGTTGGCAATTTACATCCCGCCCATCAGTGTAGCAAGGCTCCCATTTCTCCATGGCCTGTCCTGCATTTCTGGTTTTGACACTTTTTTCAGCATGGCCCTTTTGACCGATGGGAAGCGAGACTTCTCTGTAGCGCTGATTTGCCTTTCCAGGTTGCTTGGTTGGCCAAAAAGGGCGTATGCGTTTTTTCCTGAATATATTCAGGAAAAAACGCATACGCCCTTTTTGGCCAAGGGCATCATTGTCAACGTTTTGCCGCTTTTCATGTGCTTTAAAGGCGATTCGTATCTACCTCCTGAAATCTGTTTCGTGCAATTCTGCCTTGATTTCAAATCCTCTTCTTTGCCTTCCCTCAATATATTTGTGGACGAGAGTTATCATTTATAACTCTGCAGGTTTGTGAATTGCAGTGCCCTGAACCTCCATTTTACAACTCGCTTTTTTGGGAGCTGGCCGCAAAAGCGCAGGATGGCTTCAGGCCCTGTTCTGGTTCCGGGGGGCAGGCTGAGCCTGTGGTTAATTCTTCTTCCTGATGGGAAAATAGAGTGACCTGTGCCTGTCCCGACACCAAGAGCTAGTCTCTCGTTGGTTCCCCGTCTTTCCGTTCATCCTCAGGACAAATTGCAACCTGTACGGAACAGGAGGTTAAAGGTGCTGATGCTCCAAGTAGGGAGATTGCTAGTAAAGCGGCTGGAAAGGCGAACCCGGGCACAAGGAGATGAGAAATGAGGTGCGTTTTAGAAACCTTTCCCCATCACACGGTGTACCATCTTCTGGGTTTCTCATGCATGTTTTCGATGTAGGAAGATGCCCTTGAAGCTGGAGATTTGGGACCCATGCGATGGGTACCACGCAGTATTACTTTAAAGGGTCTGCGTTTGCTCACCCAACCTCACCAAACCTCTCAGCCCCAAGAGTGTCCACCCTTATGTCTCATCCAGCTGTGGGTCTAGATATGGTCAATCCAGGTTGCATCACAGCCCCTGAACTCATTGTGTAAGAATTTCTCTCTCTTTCACTGTCGTTGTTTCATGGGTTTTTCAAAGTAATTTATTTTCATAATGGGGTTTAGCTGCTTTTCACGGCTGTGTTTATGCCGCTTTACACCCACTTGACACACTAACAGAGAGATATCAATACATAGGTTTTAAGATTATTACTAGTCAGATATATTCTTGTGCGGTGAATAGGGCGTGTTGAGTCCAGTTCTCTGAGCAAGGAGTAGGTCTTGTCTATTACATATTGGGTTTATGGAACGGTATCTGAGCTAATTTGATACCCTTGTTTTATGTATCACCCCACCTCACCTTTCCCGTTAAGCAGCCATAGTGTGTTTTCTGCATGTGTGACTCTGTTCTGTTTTGTAATTCAGTTCAAGTGTAACGGTTTTTACATTCCCTCTATCAGTGATACCTTAGGAGAAGTGTCCTTTTCTGTGTGACTTATTTCACTTAGAATCGTCATACCTAAATCCACTCATCATGCTGCTACTAACCTTATGACATTGATTTCATGGCTGAGTGATATTCCATTGTACATAAGGACCACAACTTCTTTATCCATTTTTCTCTTTCCTGGGATATTTAAGGTGGAATGAAGTGGAGGTCCTTGTCAACAGAGCAGCCCTCAACTTTGCGGTGCTTGTGTCTTGCTGATTTTTAATTTTCCCAATTTATACCCCCATGAGTGGAAGTGCCCTATGCTCTCTAAGCTGTGTTTTTCAGATGTTTCAGGACACACCGTACACTTCTCCAGAGTGGCTGTTGGCAATTTACATCCCGCCCATCAGTGTAGCAAGGCTCCCATTTCTCCATGGCCTGTCCTGCATTTCTGGTTTTGACACTTTTTTGAGCATGGCCCTTTTGACCGATGGGAAGCGAGACTTCTTTGTAGCGCTGATTTGCCTTTCCAGGTTGCTTGGTTGGCCAAAAAGGGCGTATGCGTTTTTTCCTGAATATATTCAGGAAAAAACGCATACGCCCTTTTTGGCCAAGGGCATCATTGTCAACGTTTTGCCGCTTTTCATGTGCTTTAAAGGCGATTCGTATCTACCTCCTGAAATCTGTTTCGTGCAATTCTGCCTTGATTTCAAATCCTCTTCTTTGCCTTCCCTCAATATATTTGTGGACGAGAGTTATCATTTATAACTCTGCAGGTTTGTGAATTGCAGTGCCCTGAACCTCCATTTTACAACTCGCTTTTTTGGGAGCTGGCCGCAAAAGCGCAGGATGGCTTCAGGCCCTGTTCTGGTTCCGGGGGGCAGGCTGAGCCTGTGGTTAATTCTTCTTCCTGATGGGAAAATAGAGTGACCTGTGCCTGTCCCAACACCAAGAGCTAGTCTCTCGTTGGTTCCCCGTCTTCCCGTTCATCCTCAGGACAAATTGCAACCTGTACGGAACAGGAGGTTAAAGGTGCTGATGCTCCAATTAGGGAGATTGCTAGTAAAGCGGCTGGAATGGCGAACCCGGGCACAAGGAGATGAGAAATGAGGTGCGTTTTAGAAACCTTTCCCCATCACACGGTGTACTATCTTCTGGGTTTCTCATGCATGTTTTCGATGTAGGAAGATGCCCTTGAAGCTGGAGATTTGGGACCCATGCGATGGGTACCACGCAGTATTACTTTAAAGGGTCTGCGTTTGCTCACCCAACCTCACCAAACCTCTCAGCCCCAAGAGTGTCCACCCTTATGTCTCATCCAGCTGTGGGTCTAGATATGGTCAATCCAGGTTGCATCACAGCCCCTGAACTCATTGTGTAAGAATTTCTCTCTCTTTCACTGTCGTTGTTTCATGGGTTTTTCAAAGTAATTTATTTTCATAATGGGGTTTAGCTGCTTTTCACTGCTGTGTTTATGCCGCTTTACACCCACTTGACACACTAACAGAGATATATCAATACATAGGTTTTAAGATTATTACTAGTCAGATATATTCTTGTGCGGTGAATAGGGCGTGTTGAGTCCAGTTCTCTGAGCAAGGAGTAGGTCTTGTCTACTACATATTGGGTTTATGGAACGGTATCTGAGCTAATTTGATACCCTTGTTTTATGTATCACCCCACCTCCCCTTTCCCGTTAAGCAGCCATAGTGTGTTTTCTGCATGTGTGACTCTGTTCTGTTTTGTAATTCAGTTCAAGTGTAACGGTTTTTACATTCCCTCTATAAGTGATACCTTATGAGAAGTGTCCTTTTCTGTGTGACTTATTTCACTTAGAATCGTCGTACCTAAATCCACTCATCATGCTGCTACTAACCTTATGACATTGATTTCATGGCTGAGTGATATTCCATTGTACATAAGGACCACAACTTCTTTATCCATTTTTCTCTTTCCTGGGATATTTAAGGTGGAATGAAGTGGAGGTCCTTGTCAACAGAGCAGCCCTCAACTTTGGGGTGCTTGTGTCTTGCTGATTTTTAATTTTCCCAATTTATACCCCCATGCGTGGAAGTGCCCTATGCTCTCTAAGCTGTGTTTTTCAGATGTTTCAGGACACACCGTACACTTCTCCAGAGTGGCTGTTGGCAATTTACATCCCGCCCATCAGTGTAGCAAGGCTCCCATTTCTCCATGGCCTGTCCTGCATTTCTGGTTTTGACACTTTTTTCAGCATGGCCCTTTTGACCGATGGGAAGCGAGACTTCTCTGTATCGCTGATTTGCCTTTCCAGGTTGCTTGGTTGGCCAAAAAGGGCGTATGCGTTTTTTCCTGAATATATTCAGGAAAAAACGCATACGCCCTTTTTAACCAAGGGCATCATTGTCAACGTTTTGCCGCTTTTCATGTGCTTTAAAGGCGATTCGTATCTACCTCCTGAAATCTGTTTCGTGCAATTCTGCCTTGATTTCAAATCGTCTTCTTTGCCTTCCCTCAATATATTTGTGGACGAGAATTATCATTTATAACTCTGCAAGTTTGTGAATTGCAGTGCCCTGAACCTCCATTTTACAACTCGCTTTTTTGGGAGCTGGCCGCAAAAGTGCAGGATGGCTTCAGGCCCTGTTCTGGTTCCGGGGGGCAGGCTGAGCCTGTGGTTAATTCTTCTTCCTGATGGGAAAATAGAGTGACCTGTGCCTGTCCCGACACCAAGAGCTAGTCTCTCGTTGGTTCCCCATCTTCCCGTTCATCCTCAGGACAAATTGCAACCTGTACGGAACAGGAGGTTAAAGGTGCTGATGCTCCAAGTAGGGAGATTGCTAGTAAAGCGGCTGGAATGGCGAACCCGGGCACAAGGAGATGAGAAATGAGGTGCGTTTTAGAAACCTTTCCCCATCACACGGTGTACCATCTTCTGGGTTTCTCATGCATGTTTTCGATGTAGGAAGATGCCCTTGAAGCTGGAGATTTGGGACCCATGCGATGGGTACCACGCAGTATTACTTTAAAGGGTCTGCGTTTGCTCACCCAACCTCACCAAACCTCTCAGCCCCAAGAGTGTCCACCCTTATGTCTCATCCAGCTGTGGGTCTAGATATGGTCAATCCAGGTTGCATCACAGCCCCTGAACGCATTGTGTAAGAATTTCTCTCTCTTTCACTGTCGTTGTTTCATGGGTTTTTCAAAGTAATTTATTTTCATAATGGGGTTTAGCTGCTTTTCACTGCTGTGTTTATGCCGCTTTACACCCACTTGACACACTAACAGAGAGATATCAATACATAGGTTTTAAGATTATTACTAGTCAGATATATTCTTGTGCGGTGAATAGGGCGTGTTGAGTCCAGTTCTCTGAGCAAGGAGTAGGTCTTGTCTATTACATATTGGGTTTATGGAACGGTATCTGAGCTAATTTGATACCCTTGTTTTATGTATCACCCCACCTCCCCTTTCCCGTTAAGCAGCCATAGTCTGTTTTCTGCATGTGTGACTCTGTTCTGTTTTGTAATTCAGTTCAAGTGTAACGGTTTTTACATTCCCTCTATCAGTGATACCTTATGAGAAGTGTCCTTTTCTGTGTGACTTATTTCACTTAGAATCGTCGTACCTAAATCCACTCATCATGCTGCTACTAACCTTATGACATTGATTTCATGGCTGAGTGATATTCCATTGTACATAAGGACCACAACTTCTTTATCCATTTTTCTCTTTCCTGGGATATTGACGGTTGAATGAAGTGGAGGTCCTTGTCAACAGAGCAGCCCTCAACTTTGGGGTGCTTGTGTCTTGCTGATTTTTAATTTTCCCAATTTATACCCCCATGCGTGGAAGTGCCCTATGCTCTCTAAGCTGTGTTTTTCAGATGTTTCAGGACACACCATACACTTCTCCAGAGTGGCTGTTGGCAATTTACATCCCGCCCATCAGTGTAGCAAGGCTCCCATTTCTCCATGGCCTGTCCTGCATTTCTGGTTTTGACACTTTTTTCAGCATGGCCCTTTTGACCGATGGGAAGCGAGACTTCTCTGTAGCGCTGATTTGCCTTTCCAGCTTGCTTGGTTTGCCAAAAAGGGCGTATGCGTTTTTTCCTGAATATATTCAGGAAAAAACGCATACGCCCTTTTTGGCCAAGGGCATCATTGTCAACGTTTTGCCGCTTTTCATGTGCTTTAAAGGCGATTCGTATCTACCTCCTGAAATCTGTTTCGTGCAATTCTGCCTTGATTTCAAATCCTCTTCTTTGCCTTCCCTCAATATATTTGTGGACGAGAGTTATCATTTATAACTCTGCAGGTTTGTGAATTGCAGTGCCCTGAACCTCCATTTTACAACTCGCTTTTTTGGGAGCTGGCCGCAAAAGCGCAGGATGGCTTCAGGCCCTGTTCTGGTTCCGGGGGGCAGGCTGAGCCTGTGGTTAATTCTTCTTCCTGATGGGAAAATAGAGTGACCTGTGCCTGTCCCGACACCAAGAGCTAGTCTCTCGTTGGTTCCCCGTCTTCCCGTTCATCCTCAGGACAAATTGCAACCTGTACGGAACAGGAGGTTAAAGGTGCTGATGCTCCAAGTAGGGAGATTGCTAGTAAAGCGGCTGGAAAGGCAAACCCGGGCACAAGGAGATGAGAAATGAGGTGCGTTTTAGAAACCTTTCCCCATCACACGGTGTACCATCTTCTGGGTTTCTCATGCATGTTTTCGATGTAGGAAGATGCCCTTGAACCTGGAGATTTGGGACCCATGCGATGGGTACCACACAGTATTACTTTAAAGGGTCTGCGTTTGCTCACCCAACCTCACCAAACCTCTCAGCCCCAAGAGTGTCCACCCTTATGTCTCATCCAGCTGTGGGTCTAGATATGGTCAATCCAGGTTGCATCACAGCCCCTGAACGCATTGTGTAAGAATTTCTCTCTCTTTCACTGTCGTTGTTTCATGGGTTTTTCAAAGTAATTTATTTTCATAATGGGGTTTAGTTGCTTTTCACGGCTGTGTTTATGCCGCTTTACACCCACTTGACACACTAACAGAGAGATATCAATACATAGGTTTTAAGATTATTACTAGTCAGATATATTCTTGTGCGGTGAATAGGGCGTGTTGAGTCCAGTTCTCTGAGCAAGGAGTAGGTCTTGTCTATTACATATTGGGTTTATGGAACGGTATCTGAGCTAATTTGATACCCTTGTTTTATGTATCACCCCACCTCACCTTTACCGTTAAGCAGCCATAGTGTGTTTTCTGCATGTGTGACTCTGTTCTGTTTTGTAATTCAGTTCAAGTGTAACGGTTTTTACATTCCCTCTATCAGTGATACCTTATGAGAAGTGTCCTTTTCTGTGTGACTTATTTCACTTAGAATCGTCGTACCTAAATCCACTCATCATGCTGCTACTAACCTTATGACATTGATTTCATGGCTGAGTGATATTCCATTGTACATAAGGACCACAACTTCTTTATCCATTTTTCTCTTTCCTGGGATATTTAAGGTGGAATGAAGTGGAGGTCCTTGTCAACAGAGCAGCCCTCAACTTTGCGGTGCTTGTGTCTTGCTGATTTTTAATTTTCCCAATTTATACCCCCATGAGTGGAAGTGCCCTATGCTCTCTAAGCTGTGTTTTTCAGATATTTCAGGACACACCGTACACTTCTCCAGAGTGGCTGTTGGCAATTTACATCCCGCCCATCAGTGTAGCAAGGCTCCCATTTCTCCATGGCCTGTCCTGCATTTCTGGTTTTGACACTTTTTTCAGCATGGCCCTTTTGACCGATGGGAAGCGAGACTTCTCTGTAGCGCTGATTTGCCTTTCCAGGTTGCTTGGTTGGCCAAAAAGGGCGTATGCGTTTTTTCCTGAATATATTCAGGAAAAAACGCATACGCCCTTTTTGGCCAAGGGCATCATTGTCAACGTTTTGCCGCTTTTCATGTGCTTTAAAGGCGATTCGTATCTACCTCCTGAAATCTGTTTCGTGCAATTCTGCCTTGATTTCAAATCGTCTTCTTTGCCTTCCCTCAATATATTTGTGGACGAGAATTATCATTTATAACTCTGCAGGTTTGTGAATTGCAGTGCCCTGAACCTCCATTTTACAACTCGCTTTTTTGGGAGCTGGCCGCAAAAGCGCAGGATGGCTTCAGGCCCTGTTCTGGTTCCGGGGGGCAGGCTGAGCCTGTGGTTAATTCTTCTTCCTGATGGGAAAATAGAGTGACCTGTGCCTGTCCCGACACCAAGAGCTAGTCTCTCGTTGGTTCCCCGTCTTCCCGTTCATCCTCAGGACAAATTGCAACCTGTACGGAACAGGAGGTTAAAGGTGCTGATGCTCCAAGTAGGGAGATTGCTAGTAAAGCGGCTGGAAAGGCAAACCCGGGCACAAGGAGATGAGAAATGAGGTGCGTTTTAGAAACCTTTCCCCATCACACGGTGTACCATCTTCTGGGTTTCTCATGCATGTTTTCGATGTAGGAAGATGCCCTTGAACCTGGAGATTTGGGACCCATGCGATGGGTACCACGCTGTATTACTTTAAAGGGTCTGCGTTTGCTCACCCAACCTCACCAAACCTCTCAGACCCAAGAGTGTCCACCGTTATGTCTCATCCAGCTGTGGGTCTAGATATGGTCAATCCAGGTTGCATCACAGCCCCTGAACTCATTGTGTAAGAATTTCTATCTCTTTCACTGTCGTTGTTTCATGGGTTTTTCAAAGTAATTTATTTTCATAATGGGGTTTAGCTGCTTTTCACTGCTGTGTTTATGCCGCTTTACACCCACTTGACACACTAACAGAGAGATATCAATACATAGGTTTTAAGATTATTACAAGTCAGATATATTCTTGTGTGGTGAATAGGGCGTGTTGAGTCCAGTTCTCTGAGCAAGGAGTAGGTCTTGTCTACTACATATTGGGTTTATGGAACGGTATCTGAGCTAATTTGATACCCTTGTTTTATGTATCACCCCACCTCACCTTTACCGTTAAGCAGCCATAGTGTGTTTTCTGCATGTGTGACTCTGTTCTGTTTTGTAATTCAGTTCAAGTGTAACGGTTTTTACATTCCCTCTATCAGTGATACCTTATGAGAAGTGTCCTTTTCTGTGTGACTTATTTCACTTAGAATCGTCGTACCTAAATCCACTCATCATGCTGCTACTAACCTTATGACATTGATTTCATGGCTGAGTGATATTCCATTGCACATAAGGACCACAACTTCTTTATCCATTTTTCTCTTTCCTGGGATATTGACGGTTGAATGAAGTGGAGGTCCTTGTCAACAGAGCAGCCCTCAACTTTGGGGTGCTTGTGTCTTGCTGATTTTTAATTTTCCCAATTTATACCCCCATGAGTGGAAGTGCCCTATGCTCTCTAAGCTGTGTTTTTCAGATGTTTCAGGACACACCGTACACTTCTCCAGAGTGGCTGTTGGCAATTTACATCCCGCCCATCAGTGTAGCAAGGCTCCCATTTCTCCATGGCCTGTCCTGCATTTCTGGTTTTGACACTTTTTTCAGCATGGCCCTTTTGACCGATGGGAAGCGAGACTTCTCTGTAGCGCTGATTTGCCTTTCCAGGTTGCTTGGTTGGCCAAAAAGGGCGTATGCGTTTTCTCCTGAATATATTCAGGAAAAAACGCATACGCCCTTTTTGGCCAAGGGCATCATTGACAACGTTTTGCCGCTTTTCATGTGCTTTAAAGGCGATTCGTATCTACCTCCTGAAATCTGTTTCGTGCAATTCTGCCTTGATTTCAAATCCTCTTCTTTGCCTTCCCTCAATATATTTGTGGACGAGAGTTATCATTTATAACTCTGCAGGTTTGTGAATTGCAGTGCCCTGAACCTCCATTTTACAACTCGCTTTTTTGGGAGCTGGCCGCAAAAGCGCAGGATGGCTTCAGGCCCTGTTCTGGTTCCGGGGGGCAGGCTGAGCCTGTGGTTAATTCTTCTTCCTGATGGGAAAATAGAGTGACCTGTGCCTGTCCCGACACCAAGAGCTAGTCTCTCGTTGGTTCCCCGTCTTCCCGTTCATCCTCAGGACAAATTGCAACCTGTACGGAACAGGAGGTTAAAGGTGCTGATGCTCCAAGTAGGGAGATTGCTAGTAAAGCGGCTGGAAAGGCAAACCCGGGCACAAGGAGATGAGAAATGAGGTGCGTTTTAGAAACCTTTCCCCATCACACGGTGTACCATCTTCTGGGTTTCTCATGCATGTTTTCGATGGAGGAAGATGCCCTTGAACCTGGAGATTTGGGACCCATGCGATGGGTACCACGCAGTATTACTTTAAAGGGTCTGCGTTTGCTCACCCAACCTCACCAAACCTCTCAGCCCCAAGAGTGTCCACCCTTATGTCTCATCCAGCTGTGGGTCTAGATATGGTCAATCCAGGTTGCATCACAGCCCCTGAACTCATTGTGTAAGAATTTCTCTCTCTTTCACTGTCGTTGTTTCATGGGTTTTTCAAAGTAATTTATTTTCATAATGGGGTTTAGTTGCTTTTCACGGCTGTGTTTATGCCGCTTTACACCCACTTGACACACTAACAGAGAGATATCAATACATAGGTTTTAAGATTATTACTAGTCAGATATATTCTTGTGCGGTGAATAGGGCGTGTTGAGTCCAGTTCTCTGAGCAAGGAGTAGGTCTTGTCTACTACATATTGGGTTTATGGAACGGTATCTGAGCTAATTTGATACCCTTGTTTTATGTATCACCCCACCTCACCTTTACCGTTAAGCAGCCATAGTGTGTTTTCTGCATGTGTGACTCTGTTCTGTTTTGTAATTCAGTTCAAGTGTAACGGTTTTTACATTCCCTCTATCAGTGATACCTTATGAGAAGTGTCCTTTTCTGTGTGACTTATTTCACTTAGAATCGTCGTACCTAAATCCACTCATCATGCTGCTACTAACCTTATGACATTGATTTCATGGCTGAGTGATATTCCATTGTACATAAGGACCACAACTTCTTTATCCATTTTTCTCTTTCCTGGGATATTGACGGTTGAATGAAGTGGAGGTCCTTGTCAACAGAGCAGCCCTCAACTTTGGGGTGCTTGTGTCTTGCTGATTTTTCATTTTCCCAATTTATACCCCCATGAGTGGAAGTGCCCTATGCTCTCTAAGCTGTGTTTTTCAGATGTTTCAGGACACACCGTACACTTCTCCAGAGTGGCTGTTGGCAATTTACATCCCGCCCATCAGTGTAGCAAGGCTCCCATTTCTCCATGGCCTGTCCTGCATTTCTGGTTTTGACACTTTTTTCAGCATGGCCCTTTTGACCGATGGGAAGCGAGACTTCTCTGTAGCGCTGATTTGCCTTTCCAGGTTGCTTGGTTGGCCAAAAAGGGCGTATGCGTTTTTTCCTGAATATATTCAGGAAAAAACGCATACGCCCTTTTTGGCCAAGGGCATCATTGTCAACGTTTTGCCGCTTTTCATGTGCTTTAAAGGCGATTCGTATCTACCTCCTGAAATCTGTTTCGTGCAATTCTGCCTTGATTTCAAATCCTCTTCTTTGCCTTCCCTCAATATATTTGTGGACGAGAGTTATCATTTATAACTCTGCAGGTTTGTGAATTGCAGTGCCCTGAACCTCCATTTTACAACTCGCTTTTTTGGGAGCTGGCCGCAAAAGCGCAGGATGGCTTCAGGCCCTGTTCTGGTTCCGGGGGGCAGGCTGAGCCTGTGGTTAATTCTTCTTCCTGATGGGAAAATAGAGTGACCTGTGCCTGTCCCGACACCAAGAGCTAGTCTCTCGTTGGTTCCCCGTCTTCCCGTTCATCCTCAGGACAAATTGCAACCTGTACGGAACAGGAGGTTAAAGGTGCTGATGCTCCAAGTAGGGAGATTGCTAGTAAAGTGGCTGGAAAGGCGAACCCGGGCACAAGGAGATGAGAAATGAGGTGCGTTTTAGAAACCTTTCCCCATCACACGGTGTACCATCTTCTGGGTTTCTCATGCATGTTTTCGATGTAGGAAGATGCCCTTGAACCTGGAGATTTGGGACCCATGCGATGGGTACCACGCTGTATTACTTTAAAGGGTCTGCGTTTGCTCACCCAACCTCACCAAACCTCTCAGCCCCAAGAGTGTCCACCGTTATGTCTCATCCAGCTGTGGGTCTAGATATGGTCAATCCAGGTTGCATCACAGCCCCTGAACTCATTGTGTAAGAATTTCTATCTCTTTCACTGTCGTTGTTTCATGGGTTTTTCAAAGTAATTTATTTTCATAATGGGGTTTAGCTGCTTTTCACTGCTGTGTTTATGCCGCTTTACACCCACTTGACACACTAACAGAGAGATATCAATACATAGGTTTTAAGATTATTACTAGTCAGATATATTCTTGTGTGGTGAATAGGGCGTGTTGAGTCCAGTTCTCTGAGCAAGGAGTAGGTCTTGTCTACTACATATTGGGTTTATGGAACGGTATCTGAGCTAATTTGATACCCTTGTTTTATGTATCACCCCACCTCCCCTTTCCCGTTAAGCAGCCATAGTGTGTTTTCTGCATGTGTGACTCTGTTCTGTTTTGTAATTCAGTTCAAGTGTAACGGTTTTTACATTCCCTCTATAAGTGATACCTTATGAGAAGTGTCCTTTTCTGTGTGACTTATTTCACTTAGAATCGTCGTACCTAAATCCACTCATCATGCTGCTACTAACCTTATGACATTGATTTCATGGCAGAGTGATATTCCATTGTACATAAGGACCACAACTTCTTTATCCATTTTTCTCTTTCCTGGGATATTGACGGTGGAATGAAGTGGAGGTCCTTGTCAACAGAGCAGCCCTCAACTTTGGGGTGCTTGTGTCTTGCTGATTTTTAATTTTCCCAATTTATACCCCCATGAGTGGAAGTGCCCTATGCTCTCTAAGCTGTGTTTTTCAGATGTTTCAGGACACACCGTACACTTCTCCAGAGTGGCTGTTGGCAATTTACATCCCGCCCATCAGTGTAGCAAGGCTCCCATTTCTCCATGGCCTGTCCTGCATTTCTGGTTTTGACACTTTTTTCAGCATGGCCCTTTTGACCGATGGGAAGCGAGACTTCTCTGTAGCGCTGATTTGCCTTTCCAGGTTGCTTGGTTGGCCAAAAAGGGCGTATGCGTTTTTTCCTGAATATATTCAGGAAAAAACGCATACGCCCTTTTTGACCAAGGGCATCATTGTCAACATTTTGCCGCTTTTCATGTGCTTTAAAGGCGATTCGTATCTACCTCCTGAAATCTGTTTCGTGCAATTCTGCCTTGATTTCAAATCGTCTTCTTTGCCTTCCCTCAATATATTTGTGGACGAGAATTATCATTTATAACTCTGCAGGTTTGTGAATTGCAGTGCCCTGAACCTCCATTTTACAACTCGCTTTTTTGGGAGCTGGCCGCAAAAGTGCAGGATGGCTTCAGGCCCTGTTCTGGTTCCGGGGGGCAGGCTGAGCCTGTGGTTAATTCTTCTTCCTGATGGGAAAATAGAGTGACCTGTGCCTGTCCCGACACCAAGAGCTAGTCTCTCGTTGGTTCCCCGTCTTCCCGTTCATCCTCAGGACAAATTGCAACCTGTACGGAACAGGAGGTTAAAGGTGCTGATGCTCCAAGTAGGGAGATTGCTAGTAAAGCGGCTGGAATGGCGAACCCGGGCACAAGGAGATGAGAAATGAGGTGCGTTTTAGAAACCTTTCCCCATCACACGGTGTACCATCGTCTGGGTTTCTCATGCATGTTTTCGATGTAGGAAGATGCCCTTGAACCTGGAGATTTGGGACCCATGCGATGGGTACCACGCAGTATTACTTTAAAGGGTCTGCGTTTGCTCACCCAACCTCACCAAACCTCTCAGCCCCAAGAGTGTCCACCCTTATGTCTCATCCAGCTGTGGGTCTAGATATGGTCAATCCAGGTTGCATCACAGCCCCTGAACGCATTGTGTAAGAATTTCTCTCTCTTTCACTGTCGTTGTTTCATGGGTTTTTCAAAGTAAATTATTTTCATAATGGGGTTTAGCTGCTTTTCACTGCTGTGTTTATGCCGCTTTACACCCACATGACACACTAACAGAGAGATATCAATACATAGGTTTTAAGATTATTACTAGTCAGATATATTCTTGTGCGGTGAATAGGGCGTGTTGAGTCCAGTTCTCTGAGCAAGGAGTAGGTCTTGTCTACTACATATTGGGTTTATGGAACGGTATCTGAGCTAATTTGATACCCTTGTTTTATGTATCACCCCACCTCCCCTTTCCCGTTAAGCAGCCATAGTGTGTTTTCTGCATGTGTGACTCTGTTCTGTTTTGTAATTCAGTTCAAGTGTAACGGTTTTTACATTCCCTCTAAAAGTGATACCTTATGAGAAGTGTCCTTTTCTGTGTGACTTATTTCACTTAGAATCGTCGTACCTAAATCCACTCATCATGCTGCTACTAACCTTATGACATTGATTTCATGGCTGAGTGATATTCCATTGTACATAAGGACCACAACTTCTTTATCCATTTTTCTCTTTCCTGGGATATTGACGGTGGAATGAAGTGGAGGTCCTTGTCAACAGAGCAGCCCTCAACTTTGGGGTGCTTGTGTCTTGCTGATTTTTCATTTTCCCAATTTATACCCCCATGAGTGGAAGTGCCCTATGCTCTCTAAGCTGTGTTTTTCAGATGTTTCAGGACACACCGTACACTTCTCCAGAGTGGCTGTTGGCAATTTACATCCCGCCCATCAGTGTAGCAAGGCTCCCATTTCTCCATGGCCTGTCCTGCATTTCTGGTTTTGACACTTTTTTCAGCATGGCCCTTTTGACCGATGGGAAGCGAGACTTCTCTGTAGCGCTGATTTGCCTTTCCAGGTTGCTTGGTTGGCCAAAAAGGGCGTATGCGTTTTTTCCTGAATATATTCAGAAAAAAACGCATACGCCCTTTTTGGCCAAGGGCATCATTGTCAACGTTTTGCCGCTTTTCATGTGCTTTAAAGGCGATTCGTATCTACCTCCTGAAATCTGTTTCGTGCAATTCTGCCTTGATTTCAAATCCTCTTCTTTGCCTTCCCTCAATATATTTGTGGACGAGAGTTATCATTTATAACTCTGCAGGTTTGTGAATTGCAGTGCCCTGAACCTCCATTTTACAACTCGCTTTTTTGGGAGCTGGCCGCAAAAGCGCAGGATGGCTTCAGGCCCTGTTCTGGTTCCGGGGGGCAGGCTGAGCCTGTGGTTAATTCTTCTTCCTGATGGGAAAATAGAGTGACCTGTGCCTGTCCCGACACCAAGAGCTAGTCTCTCGTTGGTTCCCCATCTTCCCGTTCATCCTCAGGACAAATTGCAACCTGTACGGAACAGGAGGTTAAAGGTGCTGATGCTCCAAGTAGGGAGATTGCTAGTAAAGCGGCTGGAAAGGCGAACCCAGGCACAAGGAGATGAGAAATGAGGTGCGTTTTAGAAACCTTTCCCCATCACACGGTGTACCATCTTCTGGGTTTCTCATGCATGTTTTCGATGTAGGAAGATGCCCTTGAACCTGGAGATTTGGGACCCATGCGATGGGTACCATGCAGTATTACTTTAAAGGGTCTGCGTTTGCTCACCCAACCTCACCAAACCTCTCAGCCCCAAGAGTGTCCACCCTTATGTCTCATCCAGCTGTGGGTCTAGATATGGTCAATCCAGGTTGCATCACAGCCCCTGAACGCATTGTGTAAGAATTTCTCTCTCTTTCACTGTCGTTGTTTCATGGGTTTTTCAAAGTAAATTATTTTCATAATGGGGTTTAGCTGCTTTTCACTGCTGTGTTTATGCCGCTTTACACCCACATGACACACTAACAGAGAGATATCAATACATAGGTTTTAAGATTATTACTAGTCAGATATATTCTTGTGCGGTGAATAGGGCGTGTTGAGTCCAGTTCTCTGAGCAAGGAGTAGGTCTTGTCTACTACATATTGGGTTTATGGAACGGTATCTGAGCTAATTTGATACCCTTGTTTTATGTATCACCCCACCTCCCCTTTCCCGTTAAGCAGCCATAGTGTGTTTTCTGCATGTGTGACTCTGTTCTGTTTTGTAATTCAGTTCAAGTGTAACGGTTTTTACATTCCCTCTAAAAGTGATACCTTATGAGAAGTGTCCTTTTCTGTGTGACTTATTTCACTTAGAATCGTCGTACCTAAATCCACTCATCATGCTGCTACTAACCTTATGACATTGATTTCATGGCTGAGTGATATTCCATTGTACATAAGGACCACAACTTCTTTATCCATTTTTCTCTTTCCTGGGATATTGACGGTGGAATGAAGTGGAGGTCCTTGTCAACAGAGCAGCCCTCAACTTTGGGGTGCTTGTGTCTTGCTGATTTTTCATTTTCCCAATTTATACCCCCATGAGTGGAAGTGCCCTATGCTCTCTAAGCTGTGTTTTTCAGATGTTTCAGGACACACCGTACACTTCTCCAGAGTGGCTGTTGGCAATTTACATCCCGCCCATCAGTGTAGCAAGGCTCCCATTTCTCCATGGCCTGTCCTGCATTTCTGGTTTTGACACTTTTTTCAGCATGGCCCTTTTGACCGATGGGAAGCGAGACTTCTCTGTAGCGCTGATTTGCCTTTCCAGGTTGCTTGGTTGGCCAAAAAGGGCGTATGCGTTTTTTCCTGAATATATTCAGAAAAAAACGCATACGCCCTTTTTGGCCAAGGGCATCATTGTCAACGTTTTGCCGCTTTTCATGTGCTTTAAAGGCGATTCGTATCTACCTCCTGAAATCTGTTTCGTGCAATTCTGCCTTGATTTCAAATCCTCTTCTTTGCCTTCCCTCAATATATTTGTGGACGAGAGTTATCATTTATAACTCTGCAGGTTTGTGAATTGCAGTGCCCTGAACCTCCATTTTACAACTCGCTTTTTTGGGAGCTGGCCGCAAAAGCGCAGGATGGCTTCAGGCCCTGTTCTGGTTCCGGGGGGCAGGCTGAGCCTGTGGTTAATTCTTCTTCCTGATGGGAAAATAGAGTGACCTGTGCCTGTCCCGACACCAAGAGCTAGTCTCTCGTTGGTTCCCCATCTTCCCGTTCATCCTCAGGACAAATTGCAACCTGTACGGAACAGGAGGTTAAAGGTGCTGATGCTCCAAGTAGGGAGATTGCTAGTAAAGCGGCTGGAAAGGCGAACCCAGGCACAAGGAGATGAGAAATGAGGTGCGTTTTAGAAACCTTTCCCCATCACACGGTGTACCATCTTCTGGGTTTCTCATGCATGTTTTCGATGTAGGAAGATGCCCTTGAACCTGGAGATTTGGGACCCATGCGATGGGTACCATGCAGTATTACTTTAAAGGGTCTGCGTTTGCTCACCCAACCTCACCAAACCTCTCAGCCCCAAGAGTGTCCACCCTTATGTCTCATCCAGCTGTGGGTCTAGATATGGTCAATCCAGGTTGCATCACAGCCCCTGAACGCATTGTGTAAGAATTTCTCTCTCTTTCACTGTCGTTGTTTCATGGGTTTTTCAAAGTAAATTATTTTCATAATGGGGTTTAGCTGCTTTTCACTGCTGTGTTTATGCCGCTTTACACCCACATGACACACTAACAGAGAGATATCAATACATAGGTTTTAAGATTATTACTAGTCAGATATATTCTTGTGCGGTGAATAGGGCGTGTTGAGTCCAGTTCTCTGAGCAAGGAGTAGGTCTTGTCTACTACATATTGGGTTTATGGAACGGTATCTGAGCTAATTTGATACCCTTGTTTTATGTATCACCCCACCTCCCCTTTCCCGTTAAGCAGCCATAGTGTGTTTTCTGCATGTGTGACTCTGTTCTGTTTTGTAATTCAGTTCAAGTGTAACGGTTTTTACATTCCCTCTAAAAGTGATACCTTATGAGAAGTGTCCTTTTCTGTGTGACTTATTTCACTTAGAATCGTCGTACCTAAATCCACTCATCATGCTGCTACTAACCTTATGACATTGATTTCATGGCTGAGTGATATTCCATTGTACATAAGGACCACAACTTCTTTATCCATTTTTCTCTTTCCTGGGATATTGACGGTGGAATGAAGTGGAGGTCCTTGTCAACAGAGCAGCCCTCAACTTTGGGGTGCTTGTGTCTTGCTGATTTTTCATTTTCCCAATTTATACCCCCATGAGTGGAAGTGCCCTATGCTCTCTAAGCTGTGTTTTTCAGATGTTTCAGGACACACCGTACACTTCTCCAGAGTGGCTGTTGGCAATTTACATCCCGCCCATCAGTGTAGCAAGGCTCCCATTTCTCCATGGCCTGTCCTGCATTTCTGGTTTTGACACTTTTTTCAGTATGGCCCTTTTGACCGATGGGAAGCGAGACTTCTCTGTAGCGCTGATTTGCCTTTCCAGGTTGCTTGGTTGGCCAAAAAGGGCGTATGCGTTTTTTCCTGAATATATTCAGAAAAAAACGCATACGCCCTTTTTGGCCAAGGGCATCATTGTCAACGTTTTGCCGCTTTTCATGTGCTTTAAAGGCGATTCGTATCTACCTCCTGAAATCTGTTTCGTGCAATTCTGCCTTGATTTCAAATCCTCTTCTTTGCCTTCCCTCAATATATTTGTGGACGAGAGTTATCATTTATAACTCTGCAGGTTTGTGAATTGCAGTGCCCTGAACCTCCATTTTACAACTCGCTTTTTTGGGAGCTGGCCGCAAAAGCGCAGGATGGCTTCAGGCCCTGTTCTGGTTCCGGGGGGCAGGCTGAGCCTGTGGTTAATTCTTCTTCCTGATGGGAAAATAGAGTGACCTGTGCCTGTCCCGACACCAAGAGCTAGTCTCTCGTTGGTTCCCCATCTTCCCGTTCATCCTCAGGACAAATTGCAACCTGTACGGAACAGGAGGTTAAAGGTGCTGATGCTCCAAGTAGGGAGATTGCTAGTAAAGCGGCTGGAAAGGCGAACCCAGGCACAAGGAGATGAGAAATGAGGTGCGTTTTAGAAACCTTTCCCCATCACACGGTGTACCATCTTCTGGGTTTCTCATGCATGTTTTCGATGTAGGAAGATGCCCTTGAACCTGGAGATTTGGGACCCATGCGATGGGTACCATGCAGTATTACTTTAAAGGGTCTGCGTTTGCTCACCCAACCTCACCAAACCTCTCAGCCCCAAGAGTGTCCACCCTTATGTCTCATCCAGCTGTGGGTCTAGATATGGTCAATCCAGGTTGCATCACAGCCCCTGAACTCATTGTGTAAGAATTTCTCTCTCTTTCACTGTCGTTGTTTCATGGGTTTTTCAAAGTAATTTATTTTCATAATGGGGTTTAGCTGCTTTTCACTGCTGTGTTTATGCCGCTTTACACCCACTTGACACACTAACAGAGAGATATCAATACATAGGTTTTAAGATTATTACTAGTCAGATATATTCTTGTGCGGTGAATAGGGCGTGTTGAGTCCAGTTCTCTGAGCAAGGAGTAGGTCTTGTCTATTACATATTGGGTTTATGGAACGGTATCTGAGCTAATTTGATACCCTTGTTTTATGTATCACCCCACCTCACCTTTACCGTTAAGCAGCCATAGTGTGTTTTCTGCATGTGTGACTCTGTTCTGTTTTGTAATTCAGTTCAAGTGTAACGGTTTTTACATTCCCTCTATCAGTGATACCTTACGAGAAGTGTCCTTTTCTGTGTGACTTATTTCACTTAGAATCGTCGTACCTAAATCCACTCATCATGCTGCTACTAACCTTATGACATTGATTTCATGGCTGAGTGATATTCCATTGTACATAAGGACCACAACTTCTTTATCCATTTTTCTCTTTCCTGGGATATTGACGGTGGAATGAAGTGGAGGTCCTTGTCAACAGAGCAGCCCTCAACTTTGGGGTGCTTGTGTCTTGCTGATTTTTCATTTTCCCAATTTATACCCCCATGAGTGGAAGTGCCCTATGCTCTCTAAGCTGTGTTTTTCAGATGTTTCAGGACACACCGTACACTTCTCCAGAGTGGCTGTTGGCAATTTACATCCCGCCCATCAGTGTAGCAAGGCTCCCATTTCTCCATGGCCTGTCCTGCATTTCTGGTTTTGACACTTTTTTCAGCATGGCCCTTTTGACCGATGGGAAGCGAGACTTCTCTGTAGCGCTGATTTGCCTTTCCAGGTTGCTTGGTTGGCCAAAAAGGGCGTATGCGTTTTTTCCTGAATATATTCAGGAAAAAACGCATACGCCCTTTTTGGCCAAGGGCATCATTGTCAACGTTTTGCCGCTTTTCATGTGCTTTAAAGGCGATTCGTATCTACCTCCTGAAATCTGTTTCGTGCAATTCTGCCTTGATTTCAAATCCTCTTCTTTGCCTTCCCTCAATATATTTGTGGACGAGAGTTATCATTTATAACTCTGCAGGTTTGTGAATTGCAGTGCCCTGAACCTCCATTTTACAACTCGCTTTTTTGGGAGCTGGCCGCAAAAGTGCAGGATGGCTTCAGGCCCTGTTCTGGTTCCGGGGGGCAGGCTGAGCCTGTGGTTAATTCTTCTTCCTGATGGGAAAATAGAGTGACCTGTGCCTGTCCCGACACCAAGAGCTAGTCTCTCGTTGGTTCCCCATCTTCCCGTTCATCCTCAGGACAAATTGCAACCTGTACGGAACAGGAGGTTAAAGGTGCTGATGCTCCAAGTAGGGAGATTGCTAGTAAAGCGGCTGGAAAGGCGAACCCGGGCACAAGGAGATGAGAAATGAGGTGCGTTTTAGAAACCTTTCCCCATCACACGGTGTACCATCTTCTGGGTTTCTCATGCATGTTTTCGATGTAGGAAGATGCCCTTGAAGCTGGAGATTTGGGACCCATGCGATGGGTACCACGCAGTATTACTTTAAAGGGTCTGCGTTTGCTCACCCAACCTCACCAAACCTCTCAGCCCCAAGAGTGTCCACCCTTATGTCTCATCCAGCTGTGGGTCTAGATATGGTCAATCCAGGTTGCATCACAGCCCCTGAACTCATTGTGTAAGAATTTCTATCTCTTTCACTGTCGTTGTTTCATGGGTTTTTCAAAGTAATTTATTTTCATAATGGGGTTTAGCTGCTTTTCACTGCTGTGTTTATGCCGCTTTACACCCACTTGACACACTAACAGAGAGATATCAATACATAGGTTTTAAGATTATTACTAGTCAGGTATATTCTTGTGCGGTGAATAGGGCGTGTTGAGTCCAGTTCTCTGAGCAAGGAGTAGGTCTTGTCTACTACATATTGGGTTTATGGAACGGTATCTGAGCTAATTTGATACCCTTGTTTTATGTATCACCCCACCTCCCCTTTCCCGTTAAGCAGCCATAGTCTGTTTTCTGCATGTGTGACTCTGTTCTGTTTTGTAATTCAGTTCAAGTGTAACGGTTTTTACATTCCCTCTAAAAGTGATACCTTATGAGAAGTGTCCTTTTCTGTGTGACTTATTTCACTTAGAATCGTCGTACCTAAATCCACTCATCATGCTGCTACTAACCTTATGACATTGATTTCATGGCTGAGTGATATTCCATTGTACATAAGGACCACAACTTCTTTATCCATTTTTCTCTTTCCTGGGATATTTAAGGTGGAATGAAGTGGAGGTCCTTGTCAACAGAGCAGCCCTCAACTTTGGGGTGCTTGTGTCTTGCTGATTTTTCATTTTCCCAATTTATACCCCCATGAGTGGAAGTGCCCTATGCTCTCTAAGCTGTGTTTTTCAGATGTTTCAGGACACACCGTACACTTCTCCAGAGTGGCTGTTGGCAATTTACATCCCGCCCATCAGTGTAGCAAGGCTCCCATTTCTCCATGGCCTGTCCTGCATTTCTGGTTTTGACACTTTTTTCAGCATGGCCCTTTTGACCGATGGGAAGCGAGACTTCTCTGTAGCGCTGATTTGCCTTTCCAGGTTGCTTGGTTGGCCAAAAAGGGCGTATGCGTTTTTTCCTGAATATATTCAGGAAAAAACGCATACGCCCTTTTTGGCCAAGGGCATCATTGTCAACGTTTTGCCGCTTTTCATGTGCTTTAAAGGCGATTCGTATCTACCTCCTGAAATCTGTTTCGTGCAATTCTGCCTTGATTTCAAATCCTCTTCTTTGCCTTCCCTCAATATATTTGTGGACGAGAGTTATCATTTATAACTCTGCAGGTTTGTGAATTGCAGTGCCCTGAACCTCCATTTTACAACTCGCTTTTTTGGGAGCTGGCCGCAAAACCGCAGGATGGCTTCAGGCCCTGTTCTGGTTCCGGGGGGCAGGCTGAGCCTGTGGTTAATTCTTCTTCCTGATGGGAAAATAGAGTGACCTGTGCCTGTCCCGACACCAAGAGCTAGTCTCTCGTTGGTTCCCCGTCTTCCCGTTCATCCTCAGGACAAATTGCAACCTGTACGGAACAGGAGGTTAAAGGTGCTGATGCTCCAAGTAGGGAGATTGCTAGTAAAGCGGCTGGAATGGCGAACCCGGGCACAAGGAGATGAGAAATGAGGTGCGTTTTAGAAACCTTTCCCCATCACACGGTGTACCATCGTCTGGGTTTCTCATGAATGTTTTCGATGTAGGAAGATGCCCTTGAAGCTGGAGATTTGGGACCCATGCGATGGGTACCACGCAGTATTACTTTAAAGGGTCTGCGTTTGCTCACCCAACCTCACCAAACCTCTCAGCCCCAAGAGTGTCCACCCTTATGTCTCATCCAGCTGTGGGTCTAGATATGGTCAATCCAGGTTGCATCACAGCCCCTGAACGCATTGTGTAAGAATTTCTCTCTCTTTCACTGTCGTTGTTTCATGGGTTTTTCAAAGTAAATTATTTTCATAATGGGGTTTAGCTGCTTTTCACTGCTGTGTTTATGCCGCTTTACACCCACATGACACACTAACAGAGAGATATCAATACATAGGTTTTAAGATTATTACTAGTCAGATATATTCTTGTGCGGTGAATAGGGCGTGTTGAGTCCAGTTCTCTGAGCAAGGAGTAGGTCTTGTCTACTACATATTGGGTTTATGGAACGGTATCTGAGCTAATTTGATACCCTTGTTTTATGTATCACCCCACCTCCCCTTTCCCGTTAAGCAGCCATAGTGTGTTTTCTGCATGTGTGACTCTGTTCTGTTTTGTAATTCAGTTCAAGTGTAACGGTTTTTACATTCCCTCTATCAGTGATACCTTATGAGAAGTGTCCTTTTCTGTGTGACTTATTTCACTTAGAATCGTCGTACCTAAATCCACTCATCATGCTGCTACTAACCTTATGACATTGATTTCATGGCTGAGTGATATTCCATTGTACATAAGGACCACAACTTCTTTATCCATTTTTCTCTTTCCTGGGATATTGACGGTGGAATGAAGTGGAGGTCCTTGTCAACAGAGCAGCCCTCAACTTTGGGGTGCTTGTGTCTTGCTGATTTTTCATTTTCCCAATTTATACCCCCATGAGTGGAAGTGCCCTATGCTCTCTAAGCTGTGTTTTTCAGATGTTTCAGGACACACCGTACACTTCTCCAGAGTGGCTGTTGGCAATTTACATCCCGCCCATCAGTGTAGCAAGGCTCCCATTTCTCCATGGCCTGTCCTGCATTTCTGGTTTTGACACTTTTTTCAGCATGGCCCTTTTGACCGATGGGAAGCGAGACTTCTCTGTAGCGCTGATTTGCCTTTCCAGGTTGCTTGGTTGGCCAAAAAGGGCGTATGCGTTTTTTCCTGAATATATTCAGGAAAAAACGCATACGCCCTTTTTGGCCAAGGGCATCATTGTCAACGTTTTGCCGCTTTTCATGTGCTTTAAAGGCGATTCGTATCTACCTCCTGAAATCTGTTTCGTGCAATTCTGCCTTGATTTCAAATCCTCTTCTTTGCCTTCCCTCAATATATTTGTGGACGAGAGTTATCATTTATAACTCTGCAGGTTTGTGAATTGCAGTGCCCTGAACCTCCATTTTACAACTCGCTTTTTTGGGAGCTGGCCGCAAAAGCGCAGGATGGCTTCAGGCCCTGTTCTGGTTCCGGGGGGCAGGCTGAGCCTGTGGTTAATTCTTCTTCCTGATGGGAAAATAGAGTGACCTGTGCCTGTCCCGACACCAAGAGCTAGTCTCTCGTTGGTTCCCCGTCTTCCCGTTCATCCTCAGGACAAATTGCAACCTGTACGGAACAGGAGGTTAAAGGTGCTGATGCTCCAAGTAGGGAGATTGCTAGTAAAGTGGCTGGAAAGGCGAACCCGGGCACAAGGAGATGAGAAATGAGGTGCGTTTTAGAAACCTTTCCCCATCACACGGTGTACCATCTTCTGGGTTTCTCATGCATGTTTTCGATGTAGGAAGATGCCCTTGAACCTGGAGATTTGGGACCCATGCGATGGGTACCACGCTGTATTACTTTAAAGGGTCTGCGTTAGCTCACCCAACCTCACCAAACCTCTCAGCCCCAAGAGTGTCCACCGTTATGTCTCATCCAGCTGTGGGTCTAGATATGGTCAATCCAGGTTGCATCACAGCCCCTGAACTCATTGTGTAAGAATTTCTATCTCTTTCACTGTCGTTGTTTCATGGGTTTTTCAAAGTAATTTATTTTCATAATGGGGTTTAGCTGCTTTTCACTGCTGTGTTTATGCCGCTTTACACCCACTTGACACACTAACAGAGAGATATCAATACATAGGTTTTAAGATTATTACTAGTCAGATATATTCTTGTGTGGTGAATAGGGCGTGTTGAGTCCAGTTCTCTGAGCAAGGAGTAGGTCTTGTCTACTACATATTGGGTTTATGGAACGGTATCTGAGCTAATTTGATACCCTTGTTTTATGTATCACCCCACCTCCCCTTTCCCGTTAAGCAGCCATAGTGTGTTTTCTGCATGTGTGACTCTGTTCTGTTTTGTAATTCAGTTCAAGTGTAACGGTTTTTACATTCCCTCTATAAGTGATACCTTATGAGAAGTGTCCTTTTCTGTGTGACTTATTTCACTTAGAATCGTCGTACCTAAATCCACTCATCATGCTGCTACTAACCTTATGACATTGATTTCATGGCAGAGTGATATTCCATTGTACATAAGGACCACAACTTCTTTATCCATTTTTCTCTTTCCTGGGATATTGACGGTGGAATGAAGTGGAGGTCCTTGTCAACAGAGCAGCCCTCAACTTTGGGGTGCTTGTGTCTTGCTGATTTTTAATTTTCCCAATTTATACCCCCATGAGTGGAAGTGCCCTATGCTCTCTAAGCTGTGTTTTTCAGATGTTTCAGGACACACCGTACACTTCTCCAGAGTGGCTGTTGGCAATTTACATCCCGCCCATCAGTGTAGCAAGGCTCCCATTTCTCCATGGCCTGTCCTGCATTTCTGGTTTTGACACTTTTTTCAGCATGGCCCTTTTGACCGATGGGAAGCGAGACTTCTCTGTAGCGCTGATTTGCCTTTCCAGGTTGCTTGGTTGGCCAAAAAGGGCGTATGCGTTTTTTCCTGAATATATTCAGGAAAAAACGCATACGCCCTTTTTGACCAAGGGCATCATTGTCAACATTTTGCCGCTTTTCATGTGCTTTAAAGGCGATTCGTATCTACCTCCTGAAATCTGTTTCGTGCAATTCTGCCTTGATTTCAAATCGTCTTCTTTGCCTTCCCTCAATATATTTGTGGACGAGAATTATCATTTATAACTCTGCAGGTTTGTGAATTGCAGTGCCCTGAACCTCCATTTTACAACTCGCTTTTTTGGGAGCTGGCCGCAAAAGTGCAGGATGGCTTCAGGCCCTGTTCTGGTTCCGGGGGGCAGGCTGAGCCTGTGGTTAATTCTTCTTCCTGATGGGAAAATAGAGTGACCTGTGCCTGTCCCGACACCAAGAGCTAGTCTCTCGTTGGTTCCCCGTCTTCCCGTTCATCCTCAGGACAAATTGCAACCTGTACGGAACAGGAGGTTAAAGGTGCTGATGCTCCAAGTAGGGAGATTGCTAGTAAAGCGGCTGGAATGGCGAACCCGGGCACAAGGAGATGAGAAATGAGGTGCGTTTTAGAAACCTTTCCCCATCACACGGTGTACCATCGTCTGGGTTTCTCATGCATGTTTTCGATGTAGGAAGATGCCCTTGAACCTGGAGATTTGGGACCCATGCGATGGGTACCACGCAGTATTACTTTAAAGGGTCTGCGTTTGCTCACCCAACCTCACCAAACCTCTCAGCCCCAAGAGTGTCCACCCTTATGTCTCATCCAGCTGTGGGTCTAGATATGGTCAATCCAGGTTGCATCACAGCCCCTGAACGCATTGTGTAAGAATTTCTCTCTCTTTCACTGTCGTTGTTTCATGGGTTTTTCAAAGTAAATTATTTTCATAATGGGGTTTAGCTGCTTTTCACTGCTGTGTTTATGCCGCTTTACACCCACATGACACACTAACAGAGAGATATCAATACATAGGTTTTAAGATTATTACTAGTCAGATATATTCTTGTGCGGTGAATAGGGCGTGTTGAGTCCAGTTCTCTGAGCAAGGAGTAGGTCTTGTCTACTACATATTGGGTTTATGGAACGGTATCTGAGCTAATTTGATACCCTTGTTTTATGTATCACCCCACCTCCCCTTTCCCGTTAAGCAGCCATAGTGTGTTTTCTGCATGTGTGACTCTGTTCTGTTTTGTAATTCAGTTCAAGTGTAACGGTTTTTACATTCCCTCTAAAAGTGATACCTTATGAGAAGTGTCCTTTTCTGTGTGACTTATTTCACTTAGAATCGTCGTACCTAAATCCACTCATCATGCTGCTACTAACCTTATGACATTGATTTCATGGCTGAGTGATATTCCATTGTACATAAGGACCACAACTTCTTTATCCATTTTTCTCTTTCCTGGGATATTGACGGTGGAATGAAGTGGAGGTCCTTGTCAACAGAGCAGCCCTCAACTTTGGGGTGCTTGTGTCTTGCTGATTTTTCATTTTCCCAATTTATACCCCCATGAGTGGAAGTGCCCTATGCTCTCTAAGCTGTGTTTTTCAGATGTTTCAGGACACACCGTACACTTCTCCAGAGTGGCTGTTGGCAATTTACATCCCGCCCATCAGTGTAGCAAGGCTCCCATTTCTCCATGGCCTGTCCTGCATTTCTGGTTTTGACACTTTTTTCAGCATGGCCCTTTTGACCGATGGGAAGCGAGACTTCTCTGTAGCGCTGATTTGCCTTTCCAGGTTGCTTGGTTGGCCAAAAAGGGCGTATGCGTTTTTTCCTGAATATATTCAGAAAAAAACGCATACGCCCTTTTTGGCCAAGGGCATCATTGTCAACGTTTTGCCGCTTTTCATGTGCTTTAAAGGCGATTCGTATCTACCTCCTGAAATCTGTTTCGTGCAATTCTGCCTTGATTTCAAATCCTCTTCTTTGCCTTCCCTCAATATATTTGTGGACGAGAGTTATCATTTATAACTCTGCAGGTTTGTGAATTGCAGTGCCCTGAACCTCCATTTTACAACTCGCTTTTTTGGGAGCTGGCCGCAAAAGCGCAGGATGGCTTCAGGCCCTGTTCTGGTTCCGGGGGGCAGGCTGAGCCTGTGGTTAATTCTTCTTCCTGATGGGAAAATAGAGTGACCTGTGCCTGTCCCGACACCAAGAGCTAGTCTCTCGTTGGTTCCCCATCTTCCCGTTCATCCTCAGGACAAATTGCAACCTGTACGGAACAGGAGGTTAAAGGTGCTGATGCTCCAAGTAGGGAGATTGCTAGTAAAGCGGCTGGAAAGGCGAACCCAGGCACAAGGAGATGAGAAATGAGGTGCGTTTTAGAAACCTTTCCCCATCACACGGTGTACCATCTTCTGGGTTTCTCATGCATGTTTTCGATGTAGGAAGATGCCCTTGAACCTGGAGATTTGGGACCCATGCGATGGGTACCATGCAGTATTACTTTAAAGGGTCTGCGTTTGCTCACCCAACCTCACCAAACCTCTCAGCCCCAAGAGTGTCCACCCTTATGTCTCATCCAGCTGTGGGTCTAGATATGGTCAATCCAGGTTGCATCACAGCCCCTGAACGCATTGTGTAAGAATTTCTCTCTCTTTCACTGTCGTTGTTTCATGGGTTTTTCAAAGTAAATTATTTTCATAATGGGGTTTAGCTGCTTTTCACTGCTGTGTTTATGCCGCTTTACACCCACATGACACACTAACAGAGAGATATCAATACATAGGTTTTAAGATTATTACTAGTCAGATATATTCTTGTGCGGTGAATAGGGCGTGTTGAGTCCAGTTCTCTGAGCAAGGAGTAGGTCTTGTCTACTACATATTGGGTTTATGGAACGGTATCTGAGCTAATTTGATACCCTTGTTTTATGTATCACCCCACCTCCCCTTTCCCGTTAAGCAGCCATAGTGTGTTTTCTGCATGTGTGACTCTGTTCTGTTTTGTAATTCAGTTCAAGTGTAACGGTTTTTACATTCCCTCTAAAAGTGATACCTTATGAGAAGTGTCCTTTTCTGTGTGACTTATTTCACTTAGAATCGTCGTACCTAAATCCACTCATCATGCTGCTACTAACCTTATGACATTGATTTCATGGCTGAGTGATATTCCATTGTACATAAGGACCACAACTTCTTTATCCATTTTTCTCTTTCCTGGGATATTGACGGTGGAATGAAGTGGAGGTCCTTGTCAACAGAGCAGCCCTCAACTTTGGGGTGCTTGTGTCTTGCTGATTTTTCATTTTCCCAATTTATACCCCCATGAGTGGAAGTGCCCTATGCTCTCTAAGCTGTGTTTTTCAGATGTTTCAGGACACACCGTACACTTCTCCAGAGTGGCTGTTGGCAATTTACATCCCGCCCATCAGTGTAGCAAGGCTCCCATTTCTCCATGGCCTGTCCTGCATTTCTGGTTTTGACACTTTTTTCAGTATGGCCCTTTTGACCGATGGGAAGCGAGACTTCTCTGTAGCGCTGATTTGCCTTTCCAGGTTGCTTGGTTGGCCAAAAAGGGCGTATGCGTTTTTTCCTGAATATATTCAGAAAAAAACGCATACGCCCTTTTTGGCCAAGGGCATCATTGTCAACGTTTTGCCGCTTTTCATGTGCTTTAAAGGCGATTCGTATCTACCTCCTGAAATCTGTTTCGTGCAATTCTGCCTTGATTTCAAATCCTCTTCTTTGCCTTCCCTCAATATATTTGTGGACGAGAGTTATCATTTATAACTCTGCAGGTTTGTGAATTGCAGTGCCCTGAACCTCCATTTTACAACTCGCTTTTTTGGGAGCTGGCCGCAAAAGCGCAGGATGGCTTCAGGCCCTGTTCTGGTTCCGGGGGGCAGGCTGAGCCTGTGGTTAATTCTTCTTCCTGATGGGAAAATAGAGTGACCTGTGCCTGTCCCGACACCAAGAGCTAGTCTCTCGTTGGTTCCCCATCTTCCCGTTCATCCTCAGGACAAATTGCAACCTGTACGGAACAGGAGGTTAAAGGTGCTGATGCTCCAAGTAGGGAGATTGCTAGTAAAGCGGCTGGAAAGGCGAACCCAGGCACAAGGAGATGAGAAATGAGGTGCGTTTTAGAAACCTTTCCCCATCACACGGTGTACCATCTTCTGGGTTTCTCATGCATGTTTTCGATGTAGGAAGATGCCCTTGAACCTGGAGATTTGGGACCCATGCGATGGGTACCATGCAGTATTACTCTAAAGGGTCTGCGTTTGCTCACCCAACCTCACCAAACCTCTCAGCCCCAAGAGTGTCCACCCTTATGTCTCATCCAGCTGTGGGTCTAGATATGGTCAATCCAGGTTGCATCACAGCCCCTGAACGCATTGTGTACGAATTTCTCTCTCTTTCACTGTCGTTGTTTCATGGGTTTTTCAAAGTAATTTATTTTCATAATGGGGTTTAGCTGCTTTTCACTGCTGTGTTTATGCCGCTTTACACCCACTTGACACACTAACAGAGAGATATCAATACATAGGTTTTAAGATTATTACTAGTCAGATATATTCTTGTGCGGTGAATAGGGCGTGTTGAGTCCAGTTCTCTGAGCAAGGAGTAGGTCTTGTCTATTACATATTGGGTTTATGGAACGGTATCTGAGCTAATTTGATACCCTTGTTTTATGTATCACCCCACCTCACCTTTACCGTTAAGCAGCCATAGTGTGTTTTCTGCATGTGTGACTCTGTTCTGTTTTGTAATTCAGTTCAAGTGTAACGGTTTTTACATTCCCTCTATCAGTGATACCTTACGAGAAGTGTCCTTTTCTGTGTGACTTATTTCACTTAGAATCGTCGTACCTAAATCCACTCATCATGCTGCTACTAACCTTATGACATTGATTTCATGGCTGAGTGATATTCCATTGTACATAAGGACCACAACTTCTTTATCCATTTTTCTCTTTCCTGGGATATTGACGGTGGAATGAAGTGGAGGTCCTTGTCAACAGAGCAGCCCTCAACTTTGGGGTGCTTGTGTCTTGCTGATTTTTAATTTTCCCAATTTATACCCCCATGAGTGGAAGTGCCCTATGCTCTCTAAGCTGTGTTTTTCAGATGTTTCAGGACACACCGTACACTTCTCCAGAGTGGCTGTTGGCAATTTACATCCCGCCCATCAGTGTAGCAAGGCTCCCATTTCTCCATGGCCTGTCCTGCATTTCTGGTTTTGACACTTTTTTCAGCATGGCCCTTTTGACCAATGGGAAGCGAGACTTCTCTGTAGCGCTGATTTGCCTTTCCAGGTTGCTTGGTTGGCCAAAAAGGGCGTATGCGTTTTTTCCTGAATATATTCAGGAAAAAACGCATACGCCCTTTTTGGCCAAGGGCATCATTGTCAACGTTTTGCCGCTTTTCATGTGCTTTAAAGGCGATTCGTATCTACCTCCTGAAATCTGTTTCGTGCAATTCTGCCTTGATTTCAAATCCTCTTCTTTGCCTTCCCTCAATATATTTGTGGACGAGAGTTATCATTTATAACTCTGCAGGTTTGTGAATTGCAGTGCCCTGAACCTCCATTTTACAACTCGCTTTTTTGGGAGCTGGCCGCAAAAGTGCAGGATGGCTTCAGGCCCTGTTCTGGTTCCGGGGGGCAGGCTGAGCCTGTGGTTAATTCTTCTTCCTGATGGGAAAATAGAGTGACCTGTGCCTGTCCCGACACCAAGAGCTAGTCTCTCGTTGGTTCCCCATCTTCCCGTTCATCCTCAGGACAAATTGCAACCTGTACGGAACAGGAGGTTAAAGGTGCTGATGCTCCAAGTAGGGAGATTGCTAGTAAAGCGGCTGGAAAGGCGAACCCGGGCACAAGGAGATGAGAAATGAGGTGCGTTTTAGAAACCTTTCCCCATCACACGGTGTACCATCTTCTGGGTTTCTCATGCATGTTTTCGATGTAGGAAGATGCCCTTGAAGCTGGAGATTTGGGACCCATGCGATGGGTACCACGCAGTATTACTTTAAAGGGTCTGCGTTTGCTCACCCAACCTCACCAAACCTCTCAGCCCCAAGAGTGTCCACCCTTATGTCTCATCCAGCTGTGGGTCTAGATATGGTCAATCCAGGTTGCATCACAGCCCCTGAACTCATTGTGTAAGAATTTCTATCTCTTTCACTGTCGTTGTTTCATGGGTTTTTCAAAGTAATTTATTTTCATAATGGGGTTTAGCTGCTTTTCACTGCTGTGTTTATGCCGCTTTACACCCACTTGACACACTAACAGAGAGATATCAATACATAGGTTTTAAGATTATTACTAGTCAGGTATATTCTTGTGCGGTGAATAGGGCGTGTTGAGTCCAGTTCTCTGAGCAAGGAGTAGGTCTTGTCTACTACATATTGGGTTTATGGAACGGTATCTGAGCTAATTTGATACCCTTGTTTTATGTATCACCCCACCTCCCCTTTCCCGTTAAGCAGCCATAGTCTGTTTTCTGCATGTGTGACTCTGTTCTGTTTTGTAATTCAGTTCAAGTGTAACGGTTTTTACATTCCCTCTAAAAGTGATACCTTATGAGAAGTGTCCTTTTCTGTGTGACTTATTTCACTTAGAATCGTCGTACCTAAATCCACTCATCATGCTGCTACTAACCTTATGACATTGATTTCATGGCTGAGTGATATTCCATTGTACATAAGGACCACAACTTCTTTATCCATTTTTCTCTTTCCTGGGATATTTAAGGTGGAATGAAGTGGAGGTCCTTGTCAACAGAGCAGCCCTCAACTTTGGGGTGCTTGTGTCTTGCTGATTTTTCATTTTCCCAATTTATACCCCCATGAGTGGAAGTGCCCTATGCTCTCTAAGCTGTGTTTTTCAGATGTTTCAGGACACACCGTACACTTCTCCAGAGTGGCTGTTGGCAATTTACATCCCGCCCATCAGTGTAGCAAGGCTCCCATTTCTCCATGGCCTGTCCTGCATTTCTGGTTTTGACACTTTTTTCAGCATGGCCCTTTTGACCGATGGGAAGCGAGACTTCTCTGTAGCGCTGATTTGCCTTTCCAGGTTGCTTGGTTGGCCAAAAAGGGCGTATGCGTTTTTTC
Source organism: Balaenoptera borealis (assembly GCF_965194805.1). Lineage (NCBI taxonomy): Eukaryota > Metazoa > Chordata > Mammalia > Artiodactyla > Balaenopteridae > Balaenoptera > Balaenoptera borealis. Next base: position 144,106 of record NW_028123103.1, on the reverse strand, counting down.
CTGAATATATTCAGGAAAAAACGCATACGCCCTTTTTGGCCAAGGGCATCATTGTCAACGTTTTGCCGCTTTTCATGTGCTTTAAAGGCGATTCGTATCTACCTCCTGAAATCTGTTTCGTGCAATTCTGCCTTGATTTCAAATCCTCTTCTTTGCCTTCCCTCAATATATTTGTGGACGAGAGTTATCATTTATAACTCTGCAGGTTTGTGAATTGCAGTGCCCTGAACCTCCATTTTACAACTCGCTTTTTTGGGAGCTGGCCGCAAAACCGCAGGATGGCTTCAGGCCCTGTTCTGGTTCCGGGGGGCAGGCTGAGCCTGTGGTTAATTCTTCTTCCTGATGGGAAAATAGAGTGACCTGTGCCTGTCCCGACACCAAGAGCTAGTCTCTCGTTGGTTCCCCGTCTTCCCGTTCATCCTCAGGACAAATTGCAACCTGTACGGAACAGGAGGTTAAAGGTGCTGATGCTCCAAGTAGGGAGATTGCTAGTAAAGCGGCTGGAATGGCGAACCCGGGCACAAGGAGATGAGAAATGAGGTGCGTTTTAGAAACCTTTCCCCATCACACGGTGTACCATCGTCTGGGTTTCTCATGAATGTTTTCGATGTAGGAAGATGCCCTTGAAGCTGGAGATTTGGGACCCATGCGATGGGTACCACGCAGTATTACTTTAAAGGGTCTGCGTTTGCTCACCCAACCTCACCAAACCTCTCAGCCCCAAGAGTGTCCACCCTTATGTCTCATCCAGCTGTGGGTCTAGATATGGTCAATCCAGGTTGCATCACAGCCCCTGAACGCATTGTGTAAGAATTTCTCTCTCTTTCACTGTCGTTGTTTCATGGGTTTTTCAAAGTAAATTATTTTCATAATGGGGTTTAGCTGCTTTTCACTGCTGTGTTTATGCCGCTTTACACCCACATGACACACTAACAGAGAGATATCAATACATAGGTTTTAAGATTATTACTAGTCAGATATATTCTTGTGCGGTGAATAGGGCGTGTTGAGTCCAGTTCTCTGAGCAAGGAGTAGGTCTTGTCTACTACATATTGGGTTTATGGAACGGTATCTGAGCTAATTTGATACCCTTGTTTTATGTATCACCCCACCTCCCCTTTCCCGTTAAGCAGCCATAGTGTGTTTTCTGCATGTGTGACTCTGTTCTGTTTTGTAATTCAGTTCAAGTGTAACGGTTTTTACATTCCCTCTATCAGTGATACCTTATGAGAAGTGTCCTTTTCTGTGTGACTTATTTCACTTAGAATCGTCGTACCTAAATCCACTCATCATGCTGCTACTAACCTTATGACATTGATTTCATGGCTGAGTGATATTCCATTGTACATAAGGACCACAACTTCTTTATCCATTTTTCTCTTTCCTGGGATATTGACGGTGGAATGAAGTGGAGGTCCTTGTCAACAGAGCAGCCCTCAACTTTGGGGTGCTTGTGTCTTGCTGATTTTTAATTTTCCCAATTTATACCCCCATGAGTGGAAGTGCCCTATGCTCTCTAAGCTGTGTTTTTCAGATGTTTCAGGACACACCGTACACTTCTCCAGAGTGGCTGTTGGCAATTTACATCCCGCCCATCAGTGTAGCAAGGCTCCCATTTCTCCATGGCCTGTCCTGCATTTCTGGTTTTGACACTTTTTTCAGCATGGCCCTTTTGACCGATGGGAAGCGAGACTTCTCTGTAGCGCTGATTTGCCTTTCCAGGTTGCTTGGTTGGCCAAAAAGGGCGTATGCGTTTTTTCCTGAATATATTCAGGAAAAAACGCATACGCCCTTTTTGGCCAAGGGCATCATTGTCAACGTTTTGCCACTTTTCATGTGCTTTAAAGGCGATTCGTATCTACCTCCTGAAATCTGTTTCGTGCAATTCTGCCTTGATTTCAAATCCTCTTCTTTGCCTTCCCTCAATATATTTGTGGACGAGAGTTATCATTTATAACTCTGCAGGTTTGTGAATTGCAGTGCCCTGAACCTCCATTTTACAACTCGCTTTTTTGGGAGCTGGCCGCAAAAGCGCAGGATGGCTTCAGGCCCTGTTCTGGTTCCGGGGGGCAGGCTGAGCCTGTGGTTAATTCTTCTTCCTGATGGGAAAATAGAGTGACCTGTGCCTGTCCCGACACCAAGAGCTAGTCTCTCGTTGGTTCCCCATCTTCCCGTTCATCCTCAGGACAAATTGCAACCTGTACGGAACAGGAGGTTAAAGGTGCTGATGCTCCAAGTAGGGAGATTGCTAGTAAAGCGGCTGGAAAGGCGAACCCGGGCACAAGGAGATGAGAAATGAGGTGCGTTTTAGAAACCTTTCCCCATCACACGGTGTACCATCTTCTGGGTTTCTCATGCATGTTTTCGATGTAGGAAGATGCCCTTGAAGCTGGAGATTTGTGACCCATGCGATGGGTACCACGCAGTATTACTTTAAAGGGTCTGCGTTTGCTCACCCAACCTCACCAAACCTCTCAGCCCCAAGAGTGTCCACCCTTATGTCTCATCCAGCTGTGGGTCTAGATATGGTCAATCCAGGTTGCATCACAGCCCCTGAACTCATTGTGTAAGAATTTCTATCTCTTTCACTGTCGTTGTTTCATGGGTTTTTCAAAGTAATTTATTTTCATAATGGGGTTTAGCTGCTTTTCACTGCTGTGTTTATGCCGCTTTACACCCACTTGACACACTAACAGAGAGATATCAATACATAGGTTTTAAGATTATTACTAGTCAGGTATATTCTTGTGCGGTGAATAGGGCGTGTTGAGTCCAGTTCTCTGAGCAAGGAGTAGGTCTTGTCTACTACATATTGGGTTTATGGAACGGTATCTGAGCTAATTTGATACCCTTGTTTTATGTATCACCCCACCTCCCCTTTCCCGTTAAGCAGCCATAGTCTGTTTTCTGCATGTGTGACTCTGTTCTGTTTTGTAATTCAGTTCAAGTGTAACGGTTTTTACATTCCCTCTAAACGTGATACCTTATGAGAAGTGTCCTTTTCTGTGTGACTTATTTCACTTAGAATCGTCGTACCTAAATCCACTCATCATGCTGCTACTAACCTTATGACATTGATTTCATGGCTGAGTGATATTCCATTGTACATAAGGACCACAACTTCTTTATCCATTTTTCTCTTTCCTGGGATATTGACGGTGGAATGAAGTGGAGGTCCTTGTCAACAGAGCAGCCCTCAACTTTGGGGTGCTTGTGTCTTGCTGATTTTTCATTTTCCCAATTTATACCCCCATGAGTGGAAGTGCCCTATGCTCTCTAAGCTGTGTTTTTCAGATGTTTCAGGACACACCGTACACTTCTCCAGAGTGGCTGTTGGCAATTTACATCCCGCCCATCAGTGTAGCAAGGCTCCCATTTCTCCATGGCCTGTCCTGCATTTCTGGTTTTGACACTTTTTTCAGCATGGCCCTTTTGACCGATGGGAAGCGAGACTTCTCTGTAGCGCTGATTTGCCTTTCCAGGTTGCTTGGTTGGCCAAAAAGGGCGTATGCGTTTTTTCCTGAATATATTCAGGAAAAAACGCATACGCCCTTTTTGGCCAAGGGCATCATTGTCAACGTTTTGCCGCTTTTCATGTGCTTTAAAGGCGATTCGTATCTACCTCCTGAAATCTGTTTCGTGCAATTCTGCCTTGATTTCAAATCCTCTTCTTTGCCTTCCCTCAATATATTTGTGGACGAGAGTTATCATTTATAACTCTGCAGGTTTGTGAATTGCAGTGCCCTGAACCTCCATTTTACAACTCGCTTTTTTGGGAGCTGGCCGCAAAAGCGCAGGATGGCTTCAGGCCCTGTTCTGGTTCCGGGGGGCAGGCTGAGCCTGTGGTTAATTCTTCTTCCTGATGGGAAAATAGAGTGACCTGTGCCTGTCCCGACACCAAGAGCTAGTCTCTCGTTGGTTCCCCATCTTCCCGTTCATCCTCAGGACAAATTGCAACCTGTACGGAACAGGAGGTTAAAGGTGCTGATGCTCCAAGTAGGGAGATTGCTAGTAAAGCGGCTGGAATGGCGAACCCGGGCACAAGGAGATGAGAAATGAGGTGCGTTTTAGAAACCTTTCCCCATCACACGGTGTACCATCGTCTGGGTTTCTCATGAATGTTTTCGATGTAGGAAGATGCCCTTGAAGCTGGAGATTTGGGACCCATGCGATGGGTACCACGCAGTATTACTTTAAAGGGTCTGCGTTTGCTCACCCAACCTCACCAAACCTCTCAGCCCCAAGAGTGTCCACCCTTATGTCTCATCCAGCTGTGGGTCTAGATATGGTCAATCCAGGTTGCATCACAGCCCCTGAACGCATTGTGTAAGAATTTCTCTCTCTTTCACTGTCGTTGTTTCATGGGTTTTTCAAAGTAAATTATTTTCATAATGGGGTTTAGCTGCTTTTCACTGCTGTGTTTATGCCGCTTTACACCCACATGACACACTAACAGAGAGATATCAATACATAGGTTTTAAGATTATTACTAGTCAGATATATTCTTGTGCGGTGAATAGGGCGTGTTGAGTCCAGTTCTCTGAGCAAGGAGTAGGTCTTGTCTACTACATATTGGGTTTATGGAACGGTATCTGAGCTAATTTGATACCCTTGTTTTATGTATCACCCCACCTCCCCTTTCCCGTTAAGCAGCCATAGTGTGTTTTCTGCATGTGTGACTCTGTTCTGTTTTGTAATTCAGTTCAAGTGTAACGGTTTTTACATTCCCTCTATCAGTGATACCTTACGAGAAGTGTCCTTTTCTGTGTGACTTATTTCACTTAGAATCGTCGTACCTAAATCCACTCATCATGCTGCTACTAACCTTATGACATTGATTTCATGGCTGAGTGATATTCCATTGTACATAAGGACCACAACTTCTTTATCCATTTTTCTCTTTCCTGGGATATTGACGGTGGAATGAAGTGGAGGTCCTTGTCAACAGAGCAGCCCTCAACTTTGGGGTGCTTGTGTCTTGCTGATTTTTCATTTTCCCAATTTATACCCCCATGAGTGGAAGTGCCCTATGCTCTCTAAGCTGTGTTTTTCAGATGTTTCAGGACACACCGTACACTTCTCCAGAGTGGCTGTTGGCAATTTACATCCCGCCCATCAGTGTAGCAAGGCTCCCATTTCTCCATGGCCTGTCCTGCATTTCTGGTTTTGACACTTTTTTCAGCATGGCCCTTTTGACCGATGGGAAGCGAGACTTCTCTGTAGCGCTGATTTGCCTTTCCAGGTTGCTTGGTTGGCCAAAAAGGGCGTATGCGTTTTTTCCTGAATATATTCAGGAAAAAACGCATACGCCCTTTTTGGCCAAGGGCATCATTGTCAACGTTTTGCCGCTTTTCATGTGCTTTAAAGGCGATTCGTATCTACCTCCTGAAATCTGTTTCGTGCAATTCTGCCTTGATTTCAAATCCTCTTCTTTGCCTTCCCTCAATATATTTGTGGACGAGAGTTATCATTTATAACTCTGCAGGTTTGTGAATTGCAGTGCCCTGAACCTCCATTTTACAACTCGCTTTTTTGGGAGCTGGCCGCAAAAGCGCAGGATGGCTTCAGGCCCTGTTCTGGTTCCGGGGGGCAGGCTGAGCCTGTGGTTAATTCTTCTTCCTGATGGGAAAATAGAGTGACCTGTGCCTGTCCCGACACCAAGAGCTAGTCTCTCGTTGGTTCCCCATCTTCCCGTTCATCCTCAGGACAAATTGCAACCTGTACGGAACAGGAGGTTAAAGGTGCTGATGCTCCAAGTAGGGAGATTGCTAGTAAAGCGGCTGGAAAGGCGAACCCAGGCACAAGGAGTTGAGAAATGAGGTGCGTTTTAGAAACCTTTCCCCATCACACGGTGTACCATCTTCTGGGTTTCTCATGCATGTTTTCGATGTAGGAAGATGCCCTTGAACCTGGAGATTTGGGACCCATTCGATGGGTACCATGCAGTATTACTTTAAAGGGTCTGCGTTTGCTCACCCAACCTCACCAAACCTCTCAGCCCCAAGAGTGTCCACCCTTATGTCTCATCCAGCTGTGGGTCTAGATATGGTCAATCCAGGTTGCATCACAGCCCCTGAACGCATTGTGTAAGAATTTCTCTCTCTTTCACTGTCGTTGTTTCATGGGTTTTTCAAAGTAATTTATTTTCATAATGGGGTTTAGCTGCTTTTCACTGCTGTGTTTATGCCGCTTTACACCCACTTGACACACTAACAGAGAGATATCAATACATAGGTTTTAAGATTATTACTAGTCAGATATATTCTTGTGCGGTGAATAGGGCGTGTTGAGTCCAGTTCTCTGAGCAAGGAGTAGGTCTTGTCTATTACATATTGGGTTTATGGAACGGTATCTGAGCTAATTTGATACCCTTGTTTTATGTATCACCCCACCTCCCCTTTCCCGTTAAGCAGCCATAGTGTGTTTTCTGCATGTGTGACTCTGTTCTGTTTTGTAATTCAGTTCAAGTGTAACGGTTTTTACATTCCCTCTATCAGTGATACCTTACGAGAAGTGTCCTTTTCTGTGTGACTTATTTCACTTAGAATCGTCGTACCTAAATCCACTCATCATGCTGCTACTAACCTTATGACATTGATTTCATGGCTGAGTGATATTCCATTGTACATAAGGACCACAACTTCTTTATCCATTTTTCTCTTTCCTGGGATATTGACGGTGGAATGAAGTGGAGGTCCTTGTCAACAGAGCAGCCCTCAACTTTGGGGTGCTTGTGTCTTGCTGATTTTTCATTTTCCCAATTTATACCCCCATGAGTGGAAGTGCCCTATGCTCTCTAAGCTGTGTTTTTCAGATGTTTCAGGACACACCGTACACTTCTCCAGAGTGGCTGTTGGCAATTTACATCCCGCCCATCAGTGTAGCAAGGCTCCCATTTCTCCATGGCCTGTCCTGCATTTCTGGTTTTGACACTTTTTTCAGCATGGCCCTTTTGACCGATGGGAAGCGAGACTTCTCTGTAGCGCTGATTTGCCTTTCCAGGTTGCTTGGTTGGCCAAAAAGGGCGTATGCGTTTTTTCCTGAATATATTCAGGAAAAAACGCATACGCCCTTTTTGGCCAAGGGCATCATTGTCAACGTTTTGCCGCTTTTCATGTGCTTTAAAGGCGATTCGTATCTACCTCCTGAAATCTGTTTCGTGCAATTCTGCCTTGATTTCAAATCCTCTTCTTTGCCTTCCCTCAATATATTTGTGGACGAGAGTTATCATTTATAACTCTGCAGGTTTGTGAATTGCAGTGCCCTGAACCTCCATTTTACAACTCGCTTTTTTGGGAGCTGGCCGCAAAAGCGCAGGATGGCTTCAGGCCCTGTTCTGGTTCCGGGGGGCAGGCTGAGCCTGTGGTTAATTCTTCTTCCTGATGGGAAAATAGAGTGACCTGTGCCTGTCCCGACACCAAGAGCTAGTCTCTCGTTGGTTCCCCGTCTTCCCGTTCATCCTCAGGACAAATTGCAACCTGTACGGAACAGGAGGTTAAAGGTGCTGATCCTCCAAGTAGGGAGATTGCTAGTAAAGCATCTGGAATGGCGAACCCGGGCACAAGGAGATGAGAAATGAGGTGCGTTTTAGAAACCTTTCCCCATCACACGGTGTACCATCTTCTGGGTTTCTCATGCATGTTTTCGATGTAGGAAGATGCCCTTGAACCTGGAGATTTGGGACCCATGCGATGGGTACCACGCAGTATTACTTTAAAGGGTCTGCGTTTGCTCACCCAACCTCACCAAACCTCTCAGCCCCAAGAGTGTCCACCCTTATGTCTCATCCAGCTGTGGGTCTAGATATGGTCAATCCAGGTTGCATCACAGCCCCTGAACGCATTGTGTAAGAATTTCTCTCTCTTTCACTGTCGTTGTTTCATGGGTTTTTCAAAGTAATTTATTTTCATAATGGGGTTTAGCTGCTTTTCACGGCTGTGTTTATGCCGCTTTCCACCCACTTGACACACTAACAGAGAGATATCAATACATAGGTTTTAAGATTATTACTAGTCGGATATATTCTTGTGCGGTGAATAGGGCGTGTTGAGTCCAGTTCTCTGAGCAAGGAGTAGGTCTTGTCTATTACATATTGGGTTTATGGAACGGTATCTGAGCTAATTTGATACCCTTGTTTTATGTATCACCCCACCTCCCCTTTCCCGTTAAGCAGCCATAGTCTGTTTTCTGCATGTGTGACTCTGTTCTGTTTTGTAATTCAGTTCAAGTGTAACGGTTTTTACATTCCCTCTATCAGTGATACCTTATGAGAAGTGTCCTTTTCTGTGTGACTTATTTCACTTAGAATCGTCGTACCTAAATCCACTCATCATGCTGCTACTAACCTTATGACATTGATTTCATGGCTGAGTGATATTCCATTGTACATAAGGACCACAACTTCTTTATCCATTTTTCTCTTTCCTGGGATATTGACGGTGGAATGAAGTGGAGGTCCTTGTCAACAGAGCAGCCCTCAACTTTGGGGTGCTTGTGTCTTGCTGATTTTTCATTTTCCCAATTTATACCCCCATGAGTGGAAGTGCCCTATGCTCTCTAAGCTGTGTTTTTCAGATGTTTCAGGACACACCGTACACTTCTCCAGAGTGGCTGTTGGCAATTTACATCCCGCCCATCAGTGTAGCAAGGCTCCCATTTCTCCATGGCCTGTCCTGCATTTCTGGTTTTGACACTTTTTTCAGCATGGCCCTTTTGACCGATGGGAAGCGAGACTTCTCTGTAGCGCTGATTTGCCTTTCCAGGTTGCTTGGTTGGCCAAAAAGGGCGTATGCGTTTTTTCCTGAATATATTCAGGAAAAAACGCATACGCCCTTTTTGGCCAAGGGCATCATTGTCAACGTTTTGCCGCTTTTCATGTGCTTTAAAGGCGATTCGTATCTACCTCCTGAAATCTGTTTCGTGCAATTCTGCCTTGATTTCAAATCCTCTTCTTTGCCTTCCCTCAATATATTTGTGGACGAGAGTTATCATTTATAACTCTGCAGGTTTGTGAATTGCAGTGCCCTGAACCTCCATTTTACAACTCGCTTTTTTGGGAGCTGGCCGCAAAAGCGCAGGATGGCTTCAGGCCCTGTTCTGGTTCCGGGGGGCAGGCTGAGCCTGTGGTTAATTCTTCTTCCTGATGGGAAAATAGAGTGACCTGTGCCTGTCCCGACACCAAGAGCTAGTCTCTCGTTGGTTCCCCATCTTCCCGTTCATCCTCAGGACAAATTGCAACCTGTACGGAACAGGAGGTTAAAGGTGCTGATGCTCCAAGTAGGGAGATTGCTAGTAAAGCGGCTGGAAAGGCGAACCCAGGCACAAGGAGATGAGAAATGAGGTGCGTTTTAGAAACCTTTCCCCATCACACGGTGTACCATCTTCTGGGTTTCTCATGCATGTTTTCGATGTAGGAAGATGCCCTTGAACCTGGAGATTTGGGACCCATTCGATGGGTACCATGCAGTATTACTTTAAAGGGTCTGCGTTTGCTCACCCAACCTCACCAAACCTCTCAGCCCCAAGAGTGTCCACCCTTATGTCTCATCCAGCTGTGGGTCTAGATATGGTCAATCCAGGTTGCATCACAGCCCCTGAACTCATTGTGTAAGAATTTCTCTCTCTTTCACTGTCGTTGTTTCATGGGTTTTTCAAAGTAATTTATTTTCATAATGGGGTTTAGCTGCTTTTCACTGCTGTGTTTATGCCGCTTTACACCCACTTGACACACTAACAGAGAGATATCAATACATAGGTTTTAAGATTATTACTAGTCAGATATATTCTTGTGCGGTGAATAGGGCGTGTTGAGTCCAGTTCTCTGAGCAAGGAGTAGGTCTTGTCTATTACATATTGGGTTTATGGAACGGTATCTGAGCTAATTTGATACCCTTGTTTTATGTATCACCCCACCTCCCCTTTCCCGTTAAGCAGCCATAGTGTGTTTTCTGCATGTGTGACTCTGTTCTGTTTTGTAATTCAGTTCAAGTGTAACGGTTTTTACATTCCCTCTATCAGTGATACCTTACGAGAAGTGTCCTTTTCTGTGTGACTTATTTCACTTAGAATCGTCGTACCTAAATCCACTCATCATGCTGCTACTAACCTTATGACATTGATTTCATGGCTGAGTGATATTCCATTGTACATAAGGACCACAACTTCTTTATCCATTTTTCTCTTTCCTGGGATATTGACGGTGGAATGAAGTGGAGGTCCTTGTCAACAGAGCAGCCCTCAACTTTGGGGTGCTTGTGTCTTGCTGATTTTTCATTTTCCCAATTTATACCCCCATGAGTGGAAGTGCCCTATGCTCTCTAAGCTGTGTTTTTCAGATGTTTCAGGACACACCGTACACTTCTCCAGAGTGGCTGTTGGCAATTTACATCCCGCCCATCAGTGTAGCAAGGCTCCCATTTCTCCATGGCCTGTCCTGCATTTCTGGTTTTGACACTTTTTTCAGCATGGCCCTTTTGACCGATGGGAAGCGAGACTTCTCTGTAGCGCTGATTTGCCTTTCCAGGTTGCTTGGTTGGCCAAAAAGGGCGTATGCGTTTTTTCCTGAATATATTCAGGAAAAAACGCATACGCCCTTTTTGGCCAAGGGCATCATTGTCAACGTTTTGCCGCTTTTCATGTGCTTTAAAGGCGATTCGTATCTACCTCCTGAAATCTGTTTCGTGCAATTCTGCCTTGATTTCAAATCCTCTTCTTTGCCTTCCCTCAATATATTTGTGGACGAGAGTTATCATTTATAACTCTGCAGGTTTGTGAATTGCAGTGCCCTGAACCTCCATTTTACAACTCGCTTTTTTGGGAGCTGGCCGCAAAAGCGCAGGATGGCTTCAGGCCCTGTTCTGGTTCCGGGGGGCAGGCTGAGCCTGTGGTTAATTCTTCTTCCTGATGGGAAAATAGAGTGACCTGTGCCTGTCCCGACACCAAGAGCTAGTCTCTCGTTGGTTCCCCGTCTTCCCGTTCATCCTCAGGACAAATTGCAACCTGTACGGAACAGGAGGTTAAAGGTGCTGATCCTCCAAGTAGGGAGATTGCTAGTAAAGCATCTAGAATGGCGAACCCGGGCACAAGGAGATGAGAAATGAGGTGCGTTTTAGAAACCTTTCCCCATCACACGGTGTACCATCTTCTGGGTTTCTCATGCATGTTTTCGATGTAGGAAGATGCCCTTGAACCTGGAGATTTGGGACCCATGCGATGGGTACCACGCAGTATTACTTTAAAGGGTCTGCGTTTGCTCACCCAACCTCACCAAACCTCTCAGCCCCAAGAGTGTCCACCCTTATGTCTCATCCAGCTGTGGGTCTAGATATGGTCAATCCAGGTTGCATCACAGCCCCTGAACGCATTGTGTAAGAATTTCTCTCTCTTTCACTGTCGTTGTTTCATGGGTTTTTCAAAGTAATTTATTTTCATAATGGGGTTTAGCTGCTTTTCACGGCTGTGTTTATGCCGCTTTCCACCCACTTGACACACTAACAGAGAGATATCAATACATAGGTTTTAAGATTATTACTAGTCGGATATATTCTTGTGCGGTGAATAGGGCGTGTTGAGTCCAGTTCTCTGAGCAAGGAGTAGGTCTTGTCTATTACATATTGGGTTTATGGAACGGTATCTGAGCTAATTTGATACCCTTGTTTTATGTATCACCCCACCTCCCCTTTCCCGTTAAGCAGCCATAGTCTGTTTTCTGCATGTGTGACTCTGTTCTGTTTTGTAATTCAGTTCAAGTGTAACGGTTTTTACATTCCCTCTATCAGTGATACCTTATGAGAAGTGTCCTTTTCTGTGTGACTTATTTCACTTAGAATCGTCGTACCTAAATCCACTCATCATGCTGCTACTAACCTTATGACATTGATTTCATGGCTGAGTGATATTCCATTGTACATAAGGACCACAACTTCTTTATCCATTTTTCTCTTTCCTGGGATATTTAAGGTGGAATGAAGTGGAGGTCCTTGTCAACAGAGCAGCCCTCAACTTTGGGGTGCTTGTGTCTTGCTGATTTTTCATTTTCCCAATTTATACCCCCATGAGTGGAAGTGCCCTATGCTCTCTAAGCTGTGTTTTTCAGATGTTTCAGGACACACCGTACACTTCTCCAGAGTGGCTGTTGGCAATTTACATCCCGCCCATCAGTGTAGCAAGGCTCCCATTTCTCCATGGCCTGTCCTGCATTTCTGGTTTTGACACTTTTTTCAGCATGGCCCTTTTGACCGATGGGAAGCGAGACTTCTCTGTAGCGCTGATTTGCCTTTCCAGGTTGCTTGGTTGGCCAAAAAGGGCGTATGCGTTTTTTCCTGAATATATTCAGGAAAAAACGCATACGCCCTTTTTGGCCAAGGGCATCATTGTCAACGTTTTGCCGCTTTTCATGTGCTTTAAAGGCGATTCGTATCTACCTCCTGAAATCTGTTTCGTGCAATTCTGCCTTGATTTCAAATCCTCTTCTTTGCCTTCCCTCAATATATTTGTGGACGAGAGTTATCATTTATAACTCTGCAGGTTTGTGAATTGCAGTGCCCTGAACCTCCATTTTACAACTCGCTTTTTTGGGAGCTGGCCGCAAAAGCGCAGGATGGCTTCAGGCCCTGTTCTGGTTCCGGGGGGCAGGCTGAGCCTGTGGTTAATTCTTCTTCCTGATGGGAAAATAGAGTGACCTGTGCCTGTCCCGACACCAAGAGCTAGTCTCTCGTTGGTTCCCCATCTTCCCGTTCATCCTCAGGACAAATTGCAACCTGTACGGAACAGGAGGTTAAAGGTGCTGATGCTCCAAGTAGGGAGATTGCTAGTAAAGCGGCTGGAAAGGCGAACCCAGGCACAAGGAGATGAGAAATGAGGTGCGTTTTAGAAACCTTTCCCCATCACACGGTGTACCATCTTCTGGGTTTCTCATGCATGTTTTCGATGTAGGAAGATGCCCTTGAACCTGGAGATTTGGGACCCATTCGATGGGTACCATGCAGTATTACTTTAAAGGGTCTGCGTTTGCTCACCCAACCTCACCAAACCTCTCAGCCCCAAGAGTGTCCACCCTTATGTCTCATCCAGCTGTGGGTCTAGATATGGTCAATCCAGGTTGCATCACAGCCCCTGAACTCATTGTGTAAGAATTTCTCTCTCTTTCACTGTCGTTGTTTCATGGGTTTTTCAAAGTAATTTATTTTCATAATGGGGTTTAGCTGCTTTTCACTGCTGTGTTTATGCCGCTTTACACCCACTTGACACACTAACAGAGAGATATCAATACATAGGTTTTAAGATTATTACTAGTCAGATATATTCTTGTGCGGTGAATAGGGCGTGTTGAGTCCAGTTCTCTGAGCAAGGAGTAGGTCTTGTCTATTACATATTGGGTTTATGGAACGGTATCTGAGCTAATTTGATACCCTTGTTTTATGTATCACCCCACCTCACCTTTCCCGTTAAGCAGCCATAGTGTGTTTTCTGCATGTGTGACTCTGTTCTGTTTTGTAATTCAGTTCAAGTGTAACGGTTTTTACATTCCCTCTATCAGTGATACCTTACGAGAAGTGTCCTTTTCTGTGTGACTTATTTCACTTAGAATCGTCGTACCTAAATCCACTCATCATGCTGCTACTAACCTTATGACATTGATTTCATGGCTGAGTGATATTCCATTGTACATAAGGACCACAACTTCTTTATCCATTTTTCTCTTTCCTGGGATATTGACGGTGGAATGAAGTGGAGGTCCTTGTCAACAGAGCAGCCCTCAACTTTGGGGTGCTTGTGTCTTGCTGATTTTTCATTTTCCCAATTTATACCCCCATGAGTGGAAGTGCCCTATGCTCTCTAAGCTGTGTTTTTCAGATGTTTCAGGACACACCGTACACTTCTCCAGAGTGGCTGTTGGCAATTTACATCCCGCCCATCAGTGTAGCAAGGCTCCCATTTCTCCATGGCCTGTCCTGCATTTCTGGTTTTGACACTTTTTTCAGCATGGCCCTTTTGACCGATGGGAAGCGAGACTTCTCTGTAGCGCTGATTTGCCTTTCCAGGTTGCTTGGTTGGCCAAAAAGGGCGTATGCGTTTTTTCCTGAATATATTCAGGAAAAAACGCATACGCCCTTTTTGGCCAAGGGCATCATTGTCAACGTTTTGCCGCTTTTCATGTGCTTTAAAGGCGATTCGTATCTACCTCCTGAAATCTGTTTCGTGCAATTCTGCCTTGATTTCAAATCCTCTTCTTTGCCTTCCCTCAATATATTTGTGGACGAGAGTTATCATTTATAACTCTGCAGGTTTGTGAATTGCAGTGCCCTGAACCTCCATTTTACAACTCGCTTTTTTGGGAGCTGGCCGCAAAAGCGCAGGATGGCTTCAGGCCCTGTTCTGGTTCCGGGGGGCAGGCTGAGCCTGTGGTTAATTCTTCTTCCTGATGGGAAAATAGAGTGACCTGTGCCTGTCCCGACACCAAGAGCTAGTCTCTCGTTGGTTCCCCGTCTTCCCGTTCATCCTCAGGACAAATTGCAACCTGTACGGAACAGGAGGTTAAAGGTGCTGATCCTCCAAGTAGGGAGATTGCTAGTAAAGCATCTAGAATGGCGAACCCGGGCACAAGGAGATGAGAAATGAGGTGCGTTTTAGAAACCTTTCCCCATCACACGGTGTACCATCTTCTGGGTTTCTCATGCATGTTTTCGATGTAGGAAGATGCCCTTGAACCTGGAGATTTGGGACCCATGCGATGGGTACCACGCAGTATTACTTTAAAGGGTCTGCGTTTGCTCACCCAACCTCACCAAACCTCTCAGCCCCAAGAGTGTCCACCCTTATGTCTCATCCAGCTGTGGGTCTAGATATGGTCAATCCAGGTTGCATCACAGCCCCTGAACGCATTGTGTAAGAATTTCTCTCTCTTTCACTGTCGTTGTTTCATGGGTTTTTCAAAGTAATTTATTTTCATAATGGGGTTTAGCTGCTTTTCACGGCTGTGTTTATGCCGCTTTCCACCCACTTGACACACTAACAGAGAGATATCAATACATAGGTTTTAAGATTATTACTAGTCGGATATATTCTTGTGCGGTGAATAGGGCGTGTTGAGTCCAGTTCTCTGAGCAAGGAGTAGGTCTTGTCTATTACATATTGGGTTTATGGAACGGTATCTGAGCTAATTTGATACCCTTGTTTTATGTATCACCCCACCTCCCCTTTCCCGTTAAGCAGCCATAGTCTGTTTTCTGCATGTGTGACTCTGTTCTGTTTTGTAATTCAGTTCAAGTGTAACGGTTTTTACATTCCCTCTATCAGTGATACCTTATGAGAAGTGTCCTTTTCTGTGTGACTTATTTCACTTAGAATCGTCGTACCTAAATCCACTCATCATGCTGCTACTAACCTTATGACATTGATTTCATGGCTGAGTGATATTCCATTGTACATAAGGACCACAACTTCTTTATCCATTTTTCTCTTTCCTGGGATATTTAAGGTGGAATGAAGTGGAGGTCCTTGTCAACAGAGCAGCCCTCAACTTTGGGGTGCTTGTGTCTTGCTGATTTTTCATTTTCCCAATTTATACCCCCATGAGTGGAAGTGCCCTATGCTCTCTAAGCTGTGTTTTTCAGATGTTTCAGGACACACCGTACACTTCTCCAGAGTGGCTGTTGGCAATTTACATCCCGCCCATCAGTGTAGCAAGGCTCCCATTTCTCCATGGCCTGTCCTGCATTTCTGGTTTTGACACTTTTTTCAGCATGGCCCTTTTGACCGATGGGAAGCGAGACTTCTCTGTAGCGCTGATTTGCCTTTCCAGGTTGCTTGGTTGGCCAAAAAGGGCGTATGCGTTTTTTCCTGAATATATTCAGGAAAAAACGCATACGCCCTTTTTGGCCAAGGGCATCATTGTCAACGTTTTGCCGCTTTTCATGTGCTTTAAAGGCGATTCGTATCTACCTCCTGAAATCTGTTTCGTGCAATTCTGCCTTGATTTCAAATCCTCTTCTTTGCCTTCCCTCAATATATTTGTGGACGAGAGTTATCATTTATAACTCTGCAGGTTTGTGAATTGCAGTGCCCTGAACCTCCATTTTACAACTCGCTTTTTTGGGAGCTGGCCGCAAAAGCGCAGGATGGCTTCAGGCCCTGTTCTGGTTCCGGGGGGCAGGCTGAGCCTGTGGTTAATTCTTCTTCCTGATGGGAAAATAGAGTGACCTGTGCCTGTCCCGACACCAAGAGCTAGTCTCTCGTTGGTTCCCCGTCTTCCCGTTCATCCTCAGGACAAATTGCAACCTGTACGGAACAGGAGGTTAAAGGTGCTGATGCTCCAAGTAGGGAGATTGCTAGTAAAGTGGCTGGAAAGGCGAACCCGGGCACAAGGAGATGAGAAATGAGGTGCGTTTTAGAAACCTTTCCCCATCACACGGTGTACCATCTTCTGGGTTTCTCATGCATGTTTTCGATGTAGGAAGATGCCCTTGAACCTGGAGATTTGGGACCCATGCGATGGGTACCACGCTGTATTACTTTAAAGGGTCTGCGTTTGCTCACCGAACCTCACCAAACCTCTCAGCCCCAAGAGTGTCCACCGTTATGTCTCATCCAGCTGTGGGTCTAGATATGGTCAATCCAGGTTGCATCACAGCCCCTGAACTCATTGTGTAAGAATTTCTATCTCTTTCACTGTCGTTGTTTCATGGGTTTTTCAAAGTAATTTATTTTCATAATGGGGTTTAGCTGCTTTTCACTGCTGTGTTTATGCCGCTTTACACCCACTTGACACACTAACAGAGAGATATCAATACATAGGTTTTAAGATTATTACTAGTCAGATATATTCTTGTGTGGTGAATAGGGCGTGTTGAGTCCAGTTCTCTGAGCAAGGAGTAGGTCTTGTCTACTACATATTGGGTTTATGGAACGGTATCTGAGCTAATTTGATACCCTTGTTTTATGTATCACCCCGCCTCCCCTTTCCCGTTAAGCAGCCATAGTGTGTTTTCTGCATGTGTGACTCTGTTCTGTTTTGTAATTCAGTTCAAGTGTAACGGTTTTTACATTCCCTCTATAAGTGATACCTTATGAGAAGTGTCCTTTTCTGTGTGACTTATTTCACTTAGAATCGTCGTACCTAAATCCACTCATCATGCTGCTACTAACCTTATGACATTGATTTCATGGCAGAGTGATATTCCATTGTACATAAGGACCACAACTTCTTTATCCATTTTTCTCTTTCCTGGGATATTGACGGTGGAATGAAGTGGAGGTCCTTGTCAACAGAGCAGCCCTCAACTTTGGGGTGCTTGTGTCTTGCTGATTTTTAATTTTCCCAATTTATACCCCCATGAGTGGAAGTGCCCTATGCTCTCTAAGCTGTGTTTTTCAGATGTTTCAGGACACACCGTACACTTCTCCAGAGTGGCTGTTGGCAATTTACATCCCGCCCATCAGTGTAGCAAGGCTCCCATTTCTCCATGGCCTGTCCTGCATTTCTGGTTTTGACACTTTTTTCAGCATGGCCCTTTTGACCGATGGGAAGCGAGACTTCTCTGTAGCGCTGATTTGCCTTTCCAGGTTGCTTGGTTGGCCAAAAAGGGCGTATGCGTTTTTTCCTGAATATATTCAGGAAAAAACGCATACGCCCTTTTTGACCAAGGGCATCATTGTCAACATTTTGCCGCTTTTCATGTGCTTTAAAGGCGATTCGTATCTACCTCCTGAAATCTGTTTCGTGCAATTCTGCCTTGATTTCAAATCGTCTTCTTTGCCTTCCCTCAATATATTTGTGGACGAGAATTATCATTTATAACTCTGCAGGTTTGTGAATTGCAGTGCCCTGAACCTCCATTTTACAACTCGCTTTTTTGGGAGCTGGCCGCAAAAGTGCAGGATGGCTTCAGGCCCTGTTCTGGTTCCGGGGGGCAGGCTGAGCCTGTGGTTAATTCTTCTTCCTGATGGGAAAATAGAGTGACCTGTGCCTGTCCCGACACCAAGAGCTAGTCTCTCGTTGGTTCCCCGTCTTCCCGTTCATCCTCAGGACAAATTGCAACCTGTACGGAACAGGAGGTTAAAGGTGCTGATGCTCCAAGTAGGGAGATTGCTAGTAAAGCGGCTGGAATGGCGAACCCGGGCACAAGGAGATGAGAAATGAGGTGCGTTTTAGAAACCTTTCCCCATCACACGGTGTACCATCGTCTGGGTTTCTCATGAATGTTTTCGATGTAGGAAGATGCCCTTGAAGCTGGAGATTTGGGACCCATGCGATGGGTACCACGCAGTATTACTTTAAAGGGTCTGCGTTTGCTCACCCAACCTCACCAAACCTCTCAGCCCCAAGAGTGTCCACCCTTATGTCTCATCCAGCTGTGGGTCTAGATATGGTCAATCCAGGTTGCATCACAGCCCCTGAACGCATTGTGTAAGAATTTCTCTCTCTTTCACTGTCGTTGTTTCATGGGTTTTTCAAAGTAAATTATTTTCATAATGGGGTTTAGCTGCTTTTCACTGCTGTGTTTATGCCGCTTTACACCCACATGACACACTAACAGAGAGATATCAATACATAGGTTTTAAGATTATTACTAGTCAGATATATTCTTGTGCGGTGAATAGGGCGTGTTGAGTCCAGTTCTCTGAGCAAGGAGTAGGTCTTGTCTACTACATATTGGGTTTATGGAACGGTATCTGAGCTAATTTGATACCCTTGTTTTATGTATCACCCCACCTCCCCTTTCCCGTTAAGCAGCCATAGTCTGTTTTCTGCATGTGTGACTCTGTTCTGTTTTGTAATTCAGTTCAAGTGTAACGGTTTTTACATTCCCTCTAAACGTGATACCTTATGAGAAGTGTCCTTTTCTGTGTGACTTATTTCACTTAGAATCGTCGTACCTAAATCCACTCATCATGCTGCTACTAACCTTATGACATTGATTTCATGGCTGAGTGATATTCCATTGTACATAAGGACCACAACTTCTTTATCCATTTTTCTCTTTCCTGGGATATTGACGGTGGAATGAAGTGGAGGTCCTTGTCAACAGAGCAGCCCTCAACTTTGGGGTGCTTGTGTCTTGCTGATTTTTCATTTTCCCAATTTATACCCCCATGAGTGGAAGTGCCCTATGCTCTCTAAGCTGTGTTTTTCAGATGTTTCAGGACACACCGTACACTTCTCCAGAGTGGCTGTTGGCAATTTACATCCCGCCCATCAGTGTAGCAAGGCTCCCATTTCTCCATGGCCTGTCCTGCATTTCTGGTTTTGACACTTTTTTCAGCATGGCCCTTTTGACCGATGGGAAGCGAGACTTCTCTGTAGCGCTGATTTGCCTTTCCAGGTTGCTTGGTTGGCCAAAAAGGGCGTATGCGTTTTTTCCTGAATATATTCAGGAAAAAACGCATACGCCCTTTTTGGCCAAGGGCATCATTGTCAACGTTTTGCCGCTTTTCATGTGCTTTAAAGGCGATTCGTATCTACCTCCTGAAATCTGTTTCGTGCAATTCTGCCTTGATTTCAAATCCTCTTCTTTGCCTTCCCTCAATATATTTGTGGACGAGAGTTATCATTTATAACTCTGCAGGTTTGTGAATTGCAGTGCCCTGAACCTCCATTTTACAACTCGCTTTTTTGGGAGCTGGCCGCAAAAGCGCAGGATGGCTTCAGGCCCTGTTCTGGTTCCGGGGGGCAGGCTGAGCCTGTGGTTAATTCTTCTTCCTGATGGGAAAATAGAGTGACCTGTGCCTGTCCCGACACCAAGAGCTAGTCTCTCGTTGGTTCCCCATCTTCCCGTTCATCCTCAGGACAAATTGCAACCTGTACGGAACAGGAGGTTAAAGGTGCTGATGCTCCAAGTAGGGAGATTGCTAGTAAAGCGGCTGGAAAGGCGAACCCGGGCACAAGGAGATGAGAAATGAGGTGCGTTTTAGAAACCTTTCCCCATCACACGGTGTACCATCTTCTGGGTTTCTCATGCATGTTTTCGATGTAGGAAGATGCCCTTGAAGCTGGAGATTTGGGACCCATGCGATGGGTACCACGCAGTATTACTTTAAAGGGTCTGCGTTTGCTCACCCAACCTCACCAAACCTCTCAGCCCCAAGAGTGTCCACCCTTATGTCTCATCCAGCTGTGGGTCTAGATATGGTCAATCCAGGTTGCATCACAGCCCCTGAACTCATTGTGTAAGAATTTCTATCTCTTTCACTGTCGTTGTTTCATGGGTTTTTCAAAGTAATTTATTTTCATAATGGGGTTTAGCTGCTTTTCACTGCTGTGTTTATGCCGCTTTACACCCACTTGACACACTAACAGAGAGATATCAATACATAGGTTTTAAGATTATTACTAGTCAGGTATATTCTTGTGCGGTGAATAGGGCGTGTTGAGTCCAGTTCTCTGAGCAAGGAGTAGGTCTTGTCTACTACATATTGGGTTTATGGAACGGTATCTGAGCTAATTTGATACCCTTGTTTTATGTATCACCCCACCTCCCCTTTCCCGTTAAGCAGCCATAGTCTGTTTTCTGCATGTGTGACTCTGTTCTGTTTTGTAATTCAGTTCAAGTGTAACGGTTTTTACATTCCCTCTAAAAGTGATACCTTATGAGAAGTGTCCTTTTCTGTGTGACTTATTTCACTTAGAATCGTCGTACCTAAATCCACTCATCATGCTGCTACTAACCTTATGACATTGATTTCATGGCTGAGTGATATTCCATTGTACATAAGGACCACAACTTCTTTATCCATTTTTCTCTTTCCTGGGATATTGACGGTGGAATGAAGTGGAGGTCCTTGTCAACAGAGCAGCCCTCAACTTTGGGGTGCTTGTGTCTTGCTGATTTTTCATTTTCCCAATTTATACCCCCATGAGTGGAAGTGCCCTATGCTCTCTAAGCTGTGTTTTTCAGATGTTTCAGGACTCACCGGACACTTCTCCAGAGTGGCTCTTGGCAATTTACATCCCGCTCATCAGTGTAGCAAGGCTCCCATTTCTCCATGGCCTGTCCTGCATTTCTGGTTTTGACACTTTTTTCAGCATGGCCCTTTTGGCCGATGGGAAGCGAGACTTCTTTGTAGCGCTGATTTGCCTTTCCAGGTTGCTTGGTTGGCCAAAAAGGGCGCATGCGTTTTTTCCTAAATATATTCAGGAAAAAACGCATACGCCCTTTTTGGCCAAGGGCATCATTGTCAACGTTTTGCCGCTTTTCATGTGCTTTAAAGGCGATTCGTATCTACCTCCTGAAATCTGTTTCCTGCAATTCTGCCTTGATTTCAAATCCTTTTCTTTGCCTTCCCTCAATATATTTGTGGACGAGAGTTATCATTAATAACTCTGCAGGTTTGTGAATTGCAGTGCCCTGAACCTCCATTTTACAACTCGTTTTTATGGGAGCTAGCCGCAAAATCGCAGAATGGCTTCAGGCCCTGTTCTGGTTCCGGGGGGCAGGCTGAGCCTGTGGTTAATTCTTCTTTCTGATGGGAAAATAGAGTGACCTGTGCCTGTCCCAACACCAAGAGCTAGTCTCTCGTTGGTTCCACGTCTTCCCGTTTATCCTCAGGAAAAATTGCAACCTCTACAGAACAGGAGGATAAAGGTGCTGATGCTCCAAGTAGGGAGCTTGCTAGTAAAGCGGCTGGAATGGCGAACCCGGGCACAAGGAGATGAGAAATGAGGTGCGTTTTAGAAACCTTTCCCCATCACACGGTGTACCATCTTCTGGGTTTCTCATGCATGTTTTTGATGTAGGAAGATGCCCTTGAACCTGGAGATTTGGGACCCATGCGATGGGTACCACACAGTATTACTTTAAAGGGTCTGCGTTTGCTCACCCAACCTCACCAAACCTCTCAGCCCCAAGAGTGTCCATCCTTATGTCTCATCCAGCTGTGGGTCTAGATATGGTCAATCCAGGTTGCATCACAGCCCCTGAACGCATTGTGTAAGAATTTCTCTCTCTTTCACTGTCTTTGTTTCATGGGTTTTTCAAAATAATTTATTTTCATAATGGGATTTAGCTGCTTTTCACTGCTGTGTTTATGCCGCTTTACATCCACTTGACACACTAACAGAGAGATATCAATACATAGGTTTTACGATTTTTACTAATCAGATATATTCTTGTGTCGTGAATAGGGCGTGTTGAGTCCAGTTCTCTGAGCAAGGAGTAGGTCTTGTCTATTACATATTGGGTTTATGGAACGGTATCTGAACTAATTTGATACCCTTGTTTTATGTATCACCCCACCTCACCTTTCCCGTTAAGCAGCCATAGTGTGTTTTCTGCATGTGTGACTCTGTTCTGTTTTGTAATTCAGTTCAAGTGTAACGGTTTTTACATTCCCTCTATCAGTGATACCTTATGAGAAGTGTCCTTTTTTGTTTGACATATTTCACTTAGAATCGTCGTACCTAAATCCACTCATCATGCTGCTACTAACCTTACGACATTGATTTCATGGCTGAGTGATATTCCATTGTACATAAGGACCACAACTTCTTTATCCATTTTTCTCTTTCCTGGGATATTGAAGGTGGAATGAAGTGGAGGTCCTGGTCAACAGAGCAGCCCTCAACTTTGGGGTGCTTGTGTCTTGCTGATTTTTCATTTTCCCAATTTATACCCCCATGAGTGGAAGTGCCCTATGCTCTCTAAGCTGTGTTTTTCAGATGTTTCAGGACACACCGTACACTTCTCCAGAGTGGCTGTTGGCAATTTACATCCCGCCCATCAGTGTAGCAAGGCTCCCATTTCTCCATGGCCTGTCCTGCATTTCTGGTTTTGACACTTTTTTCAGCATGGCCCTTTTGACCGATGGGAAGCGAGACTTCTCTGTAGCGCTGATTTGCCTTTCCAGGTTGCTTGGTTGGCCAAAAAGGGCGTATGCGTTTTTTCCTGAATATATTCAGGAAAAAACGCATACGCCCTTTTTGGCCAAGGGCATCATTGTCAACGTTTTGCCGCTTTTCATGTGCTTTAAAGGCGATTCGTATCTACCTCCTGAAATCTGTTTCGTGCAATTCTGCCTTGATTTCAAATCCTCTTCTTTGCCTTCCCTCAATATATTTGTGGACGAGAGTTATCATTTATAACTCTGCAGGTTTGTGAATTGCAGTGCCCTGAACCTCCATTTTACAACTCGCTTTTTTGGGAGCTGGCCGCAAAAGCGCAGGATGGCTTCAGGCCCTGTTCTGGTTCCGGGGGGCAGGCTGAGCCTGTGGTTAATTCTTCTTCCTGATGGGAAAATAGAGTGACCTGTGCCTGTCCCGACACCAAGAGCTAGTCTCTCGTTGGTTCCCCGTCTTTCCGTTCATCCTCAGGACAAATTGCAACCTGTACGGAACAGGAGGTTAAAGGTGCTGATGCTCCAAGTAGGGAGATTGCTAGTAAAGCGGCTGGAAAGGCGAACCCGGGCACAAGGAGATGAGAAATGAGGTGCGTTTTAGAAACCTTTCCCCATCACACGGTGTACCATCTTCTGGGTTTCTCATGCATGTTTTCGATGTAGGAAGATGCCCTTGAAGCTGGAGATTTGGGACCCATGCGATGGGTACCACGCAGTATTACTTTAAAGGGTCTGCGTTTGCTCACCCAACCTCACCAAACCTCTCAGCCCCAAGAGTGTCCACCCTTATGTCTCATCCAGCTGTGGGTCTAGATATGGTCAATCCAGGTTGCATCACAGCCCCTGAACTCATTGTGTAAGAATTTCTCTCTCTTTCACTGTCGTTGTTTCATGGGTTTTTCAAAGTAATTTATTTTCATAATGGGGTTTAGCTGCTTTTCACGGCTGTGTTTATGCCGCTTTACACCCACTTGACACACTAACAGAGAGATATCAATACATAGGTTTTAAGATTATTACTAGTCAGATATATTCTTGTGCGGTGAATAGGGCGTGTTGAGTCCAGTTCTCTGAGCAAGGAGTAGGTCTTGTCTATTACATATTGGGTTTATGGAACGGTATCTGAGCTAATTTGATACCCTTGTTTTATGTATCACCCCACCTCACCTTTCCCGTTAAGCAGCCATAGTGTGTTTTCTGCATGTGTGACTCTGTTCTGTTTTGTAATTCAGTTCAAGTGTAACGGTTTTTACATTCCCTCTATCAGTGATACCTTAGGAGAAGTGTCCTTTTCTGTGTGACTTATTTCACTTAGAATCGTCATACCTAAATCCACTCATCATGCTGCTACTAACCTTATGACATTGATTTCATGGCTGAGTGATATTCCATTGTACATAAGGACCACAACTTCTTTATCCATTTTTCTCTTTCCTGGGATATTTAAGGTGGAATGAAGTGGAGGTCCTTGTCAACAGAGCAGCCCTCAACTTTGCGGTGCTTGTGTCTTGCTGATTTTTAATTTTCCCAATTTATACCCCCATGAGTGGAAGTGCCCTATGCTCTCTAAGCTGTGTTTTTCAGATGTTTCAGGACACACCGTACACTTCTCCAGAGTGGCTGTTGGCAATTTACATCCCGCCCATCAGTGTAGCAAGGCTCCCATTTCTCCATGGCCTGTCCTGCATTTCTGGTTTTGACACTTTTTTGAGCATGGCCCTTTTGACCGATGGGAAGCGAGACTTCTCTGTAGCGCTGATTTGCCTTTCCAGGTTGCTTGGTTGGCCAAAAAGGGCGTATGCGTTTTTTCCTGAATATATTCAGGAAAAAACGCATACGCCCTTTTTGGCCAAGGGCATCATTGTCAACGTTTTGCCGCTTTTCATGTGCTTTAAAGGCGATTCGTATCTACCTCCTGAAATCTGTTTCGTGCAATTCTGCCTTGATTTCAAATCCTCTTCTTTGCCTTCCCTCAATATATTTGTGGACGAGAGTTATCATTTATAACTCTGCAGGTTTGTGAATTGCAGTGCCCTGAACCTCCATTTTACAACTCGCTTTTTTGGGAGCTGGCCGCAAAAGCGCAGGATGGCTTCAGGCCCTGTTCTGGTTCCGGGGGGCAGGCTGAGCCTGTGGTTAATTCTTCTTCCTGATGGGAAAATAGAGTGACCTGTGCCTGTCCCAACACCAAGAGCTAGTCTCTCGTTGGTTCCCCGTCTTCCCGTTCATCCTCAGGACAAATTGCAACCTGTACGGAACAGGAGGTTAAAGGTGCTGATGCTCCAATTAGGGAGATTGCTAGTAAAGCGGCTGGAATGGCGAACCCGGGCACAAGGAGATGAGAAATGAGGTGCGTTTTAGAAACCTTTCCCCATCACACGGTGTACTATCTTCTGGGTTTCTCATGCATGTTTTCGATGTAGGAAGATGCCCTTGAAGCTGGAGATTTGGGACCCATGCGATGGGTACCACGCAGTATTACTTTAAAGGGTCTGCGTTTGCTCACCCAACCTCACCAAACCTCTCAGCCCCAAGAGTGTCCACCCTTATGTCTCATCCAGCTGTGGGTCTAGATATGGTCAATCCAGGTTGCATCACAGCCCCTGAACTCATTGTGTAAGAATTTCTCTCTCTTTCACTGTCGTTGTTTCATGGGTTTTTCAAAGTAATTTATTTTCATAATGGGGTTTAGCTGCTTTTCACTGCTGTGTTTATGCCGCTTTACACCCACTTGACACACTAACAGAGATATATCAATACATAGGTTTTAAGATTATTACTAGTCAGATATATTCTTGTGCGGTGAATAGGGCGTGTTGAGTCCAGTTCTCTGAGCAAGGAGTAGGTCTTGTCTACTACATATTGGGTTTATGGAACGGTATCTGAGCTAATTTGATACCCTTGTTTTATGTATCACCCCACCTCCCCTTTCCCGTTAAGCAGCCATAGTGTGTTTTCTGCATGTGTGACTCTGTTCTGTTTTGTAATTCAGTTCAAGTGTAACGGTTTTTACATTCCCTCTATAAGTGATACCTTATGAGAAGTGTCCTTTTCTGTGTGACTTATTTCACTTAGAATCGTCGTACCTAAATCCACTCATCATGCTGCTACTAACCTTATGACATTGATTTCATGGCTGAGTGATATTCCATTGTACATAAGGACCACAACTTCTTTATCCATTTTTCTCTTTCCTGGGATATTTAAGGTGGAATGAAGTGGAGGTCCTTGTCAACAGAGCAGCCCTCAACTTTGGGGTGCTTGTGTCTTGCTGATTTTTAATTTTCCCAATTTATACCCCCATGCGTGGAAGTGCCCTATGCTCTCTAAGCTGTGTTTTTCAGATGTTTCAGGACACACCGTACACTTCTCCAGAGTGGCTGTTGGCAATTTACATCCCGCCCATCAGTGTAGCAAGGCTCCCATTTCTCCATGGCCTGTCCTGCATTTCTGGTTTTGACACTTTTTTCAGCATGGCCCTTTTGACCGATGGGAAGCGAGACTTCTCTGTAGCGCTGATTTGCCTTTCCAGGTTGCTTGGTTGGCCAAAAAGGGCGTATGCGTTTTTTCCTGAATATATTCAGGAAAAAACGCATACGCCCTTTTTGGCCAAGGGCATCATTGTCAACGTTTTGCCGCTTTTCATGTGCTTTAAAGGCGATTCGTATCTACCTCCTGAAATCTGTTTCGTGCAATTCTGCCTTGATTTCAAATCCTCTTCTTTGCCTTCCCTCAATATATTTGTGGACGAGAGTTATCATTTATAACTCTGCAGGTTTGTGAATTGCAGTGCCCTGAACCTCCATTTTACAACTCGCTTTTTTGGGAGCTGGCCGCAAAAGCGCAGGATGGCTTCAGGCCCTGTTCTGGTTCCGGGGGGCAGGCTGAGCCTGTGGTTAATTCTTCTTCCTGATGGGAAAATAGAGTGACCTGTGCCTGTCCCGACACCAAGAGCTAGTCTCTCGTTGGTTCCCCATCTTCCCGTTCATCCTCAGGACAAATTGCAACCTGTACGGAACAGGAGGTTAAAGGTGCTGATGCTCCAAGTAGGGAGATTGCTAGTAAAGCGGCTGGAAAGGCGAACCCGGGCACAAGGAGATGAGAAATGAGGTGCGTTTTAGAAACCTTTCCCCATCACACGGTGTACCATCTTCTGGGTTTCTCATGCATGTTTTCGATGTAGGAAGATGCCCTTGAAGCTGGAGATTTGGGACCCATGCGATGGGTACCACGCAGTATTACTTTAAAGGGTCTGCGTTTGCTCACCCAACCTCACCAAACCTCTCAGCCCCAAGAGTGTCCACCCTTATGTCTCATCCAGCTGTGGGTCTAGATATGGTCAATCCAGGTTGCATCACAGCCCCTGAACTCATTGTGTAAGAATTTCTATCTCTTTCACTGTCGTTGTTTCATGGGTTTTTCAAAGTAATTTATTTTCATAATGGGGTTTAGCTGCTTTTCACTGCTGTGTTTATGCCGCTTTACACCCACTTGACACACTAACAGAGAGATATCAATACATAGGTTTTAAGATTATTACTAGTCAGGTATATTCTTGTGCGGTGAATAGGGCGTGTTGAGTCCAGTTCTCTGAGCAAGGAGTAGGTCTTGTCTACTACATATTGGGTTTATGGAACGGTATCTGAGCTAATTTGATACCCTTGTTTTATGTATCACCCCACCTCCCCTTTCCCGTTAAGCAGCCATAGTCTGTTTTCTGCATGTGTGACTCTGTTCTGTTTTGTAATTCAGTTCAAGTGTAACGGTTTTTACATTCCCTCTAAAAGTGATACCTTATGAGAAGTGTCCTTTTCTGTGTGACTTATTTCACTTAGAATCGTCGTACCTAAATCCACTCATCATGCTGCTACTAACCTTATGACATTGATTTCATGGCTGAGTGATATTCCATTGTACATAAGGACCACAACTTCTTTATCCATTTTTCTCTTTCCTGGGATATTGACGGTGGAATGAAGTGGAGGTCCTTGTCAACAGAGCAGCCCTCAACTTTGGGGTGCTTGTGTCTTGCTGATTTTTCATTTTCCCAATTTATACCCCCATGAGTGGAAGTGCCCTATGCTCTCTAAGCTGTGTTTTTCAGATGTTTCAGGACTCACCGGACACTTCTCCAGAGTGGCTCTTGGCAATTTACATCCCGCTCATCAGTGTAGCAAGGCTCCCATTTCTCCATGGCCTGTCCTGCATTTCTGGTTTTGACACTTTTTTCAGCATGGCCCTTTTGGCCGATGGGAAGCGAGACTTCTTTGTAGCGCTGATTTGCCTTTCCAGGTTGCTTGGTTGGCCAAAAAGGGCGCATGCGTTTTTTCCTAAATATATTCAGGAAAAAACGCATACGCCCTTTTTGGCCAAGGGCATCATTGTCAACGTTTTGCCGCTTTTCATGTGCTTTAAAGGCGATTCGTATCTACCTCCTGAAATCTGTTTCCTGCAATTCTGCCTTGATTTCAAATCCTTTTCTTTGCCTTCCCTCAATATATTTGTGGACGAGAGTTATCATTAATAACTCTGCAGGTTTGTGAATTGCAGTGCCCTGAACCTCCATTTTACAACTCGTTTTTATGGGAGCTAGCCGCAAAATCGCAGAATGGCTTCAGGCCCTGTTCTGGTTCCGGGGGGCAGGCTGAGCCTGTGGTTAATTCTTCTTTCTGATGGGAAAATAGAGTGACCTGTGCCTGTCCCAACACCAAGAGCTAGTCTCTCGTTGGTTCCACGTCTTCCCGTTTATCCTCAGGAAAAATTGCAACCTCTACAGAACAGGAGGATAAAGGTGCTGATGCTCCAAGTAGGGAGCTTGCTAGTAAAGCGGCTGGAATGGCGAACCCGGGCACAAGGAGATGAGAAATGAGGTGCGTTTTAGAAACCTTTCCCCATCACACGGTGTACCATCTTCTGGGTTTCTCATGCATGTTTTTGATGTAGGAAGATGCCCTTGAACCTGGAGATTTGGGACCCATGCGATGGGTACCACACAGTATTACTTTAAAGGGTCTGCGTTTGCTCACCCAACCTCACCAAACCTCTCAGCCCCAAGAGTGTCCATCCTTATGTCTCATCCAGCTGTGGGTCTAGATATGGTCAATCCAGGTTGCATCACAGCCCCTGAACGCATTGTGTAAGAATTTCTCTCTCTTTCACTGTCTTTGTTTCATGGGTTTTTCAAAATAATTTATTTTCATAATGGGATTTAGCTGCTTTTCACTGCTGTGTTTATGCCGCTTTACATCCACTTGACACACTAACAGAGAGATATCAATACATAGGTTTTACGATTTTTACTAATCAGATATATTCTTGTGTGGTGAATAGGGCGTGTTGAGTCCAGTTCTCTGAGCAAGGAGTAGGTCTTGTCTATTACATATTGGGTTTATGGAACGGTATCTGAACTAATTTGATACCCTTGTTTTATGTATCACCCCACCTCACCTTTCCCGTTAAGCAGCCATAGTGTGTTTTCTGCATGTGTGACTCTGTTCTGTTTTGTAATTCAGTTCAAGTGTAACGGTTTTTACATTCCCTCTATCAGTGATACCTTATGAGAAGTGTCCTTTTTTGTTTGACATATTTCACTTAGAATCGTCGTACCTAAATCCACTCATCATGCTGCTACTAACCTTACGACATTGATTTCATGGCTGAGTGATATTCCATTGTACATAAGGACCACAACTTCTTTATCCATTTTTCTCTTTCCTGGGATATTGAAGGTGGAATGAAGTGGAGGTCCTGGTCAACAGAGCAGCCCTCAACTTTGGGGTGCTTGTGTCTTGCTGATTTTTCATTTTCCCAATTTATACCCCCATGAGTGGAAGTGCCCTATGCTCTCTAAGCTGTGTTTTTCAGATGTTTCAGGACACACCGTACACTTCTCCAGAGTGGCTGTTGGCAATTTACATCCCGCCCATCAGTGTAGCAAGGCTCCCATTTCTCCATGGCCTGTCCTGCATTTCTGGTTTTGACACTTTTTTCAGCATGGCCCTTTTGACCGATGGGAAGCGAGACTTCTCTGTAGCGCTGATTTGCCTTTCCAGGTTGCTTGGTTGGCCAAAAAGGGCGTATGCGTTTTTTCCTGAATATATTCAGGAAAAAACGCATACGCCCTTTTTGGCCAAGGGCATCATTGTCAACGTTTTGCCGCTTTTCATGTGCTTTAAAGGCGATTCGTATCTACCTCCTGAAATCTGTTTCGTGCAATTCTGCCTTGATTTCAAATCCTCTTCTTTGCCTTCCCTCAATATATTTGTGGACGAGAGTTATCATTTATAACTCTGCAGGTTTGTGAATTGCAGTGCCCTGAACCTCCATTTTACAACTCGCTTTTTTGGGAGCTGGCCGCAAAAGCGCAGGATGGCTTCAGGCCCTGTTCTGGTTCCGGGGGGCAGGCTGAGCCTGTGGTTAATTCTTCTTCCTGATGGGAAAATAGAGTGACCTGTGCCTGTCCCGACACCAAGAGCTAGTCTCTCGTTGGTTCCCCGTCTTTCCGTTCATCCTCAGGACAAATTGCAACCTGTACGGAACAGGAGGTTAAAGGTGCTGATGCTCCAAGTAGGGAGATTGCTAGTAAAGCGGCTGGAAAGGCGAACCCGGGCACAAGGAGATGAGAAATGAGGTGCGTTTTAGAAACCTTTCCCCATCACACGGTGTACCATCTTCTGGGTTTCTCATGCATGTTTTCGATGTAGGAAGATGCCCTTGAAGCTGGAGATTTGGGACCCATGCGATGGGTACCACGCAGTATTACTTTAAAGGGTCTGCGTTTGCTCACCCAACCTCACCAAACCTCTCAGCCCCAAGAGTGTCCACCCTTATGTCTCATCCAGCTGTGGGTCTAGATATGGTCAATCCAGGTTGCATCACAGCCCCTGAACTCATTGTGTAAGAATTTCTCTCTCTTTCACTGTCGTTGTTTCATGGGTTTTTCAAAGTAATTTATTTTCATAATGGGGTTTAGCTGCTTTTCACGGCTGTGTTTATGCCGCTTTACACCCACTTGACACACTAACAGAGAGATATCAATACATAGGTTTTAAGATTATTACTAGTCAGATATATTCTTGTGCGGTGAATAGGGCGTGTTGAGTCCAGTTCTCTGAGCAAGGAGTAGGTCTTGTCTATTACATATTGGGTTTATGGAACGGTATCTGAGCTAATTTGATACCCTTGTTTTATGTATCACCCCACCTCACCTTTCCCGTTAAGCAGCCATAGTGTGTTTTCTGCATGTGTGACTCTGTTCTGTTTTGTAATTCAGTTCAAGTGTAACGGTTTTTACATTCCCTCTATCAGTGATACCTTAGGAGAAGTGTCCTTTTCTGTGTGACTTATTTCACTTAGAATCGTCATACCTAAATCCACTCATCATGCTGCTACTAACCTTATGACATTGATTTCATGGCTGAGTGATATTCCATTGTACATAAGGACCACAACTTCTTTATCCATTTTTCTCTTTCCTGGGATATTTAAGGTGGAATGAAGTGGAGGTCCTTGTCAACAGAGCAGCCCTCAACTTTGCGGTGCTTGTGTCTTGCTGATTTTTAATTTTCCCAATTTATACCCCCATGAGTGGAAGTGCCCTATGCTCTCTAAGCTGTGTTTTTCAGATGTTTCAGGACACACCGTACACTTCTCCAGAGTGGCTGTTGGCAATTTACATCCCGCCCATCAGTGTAGCAAGGCTCCCATTTCTCCATGGCCTGTCCTGCATTTCTGGTTTTGACACTTTTTTGAGCATGGCCCTTTTGACCGATGGGAAGCGAGACTTCTCTGTAGCGCTGATTTGCCTTTCCAGGTTGCTTGGTTGGCCAAAAAGGGCGTATGCGTTTTTTCCTGAATATATTCAGGAAAAAACGCATACGCCCTTTTTGGCCAAGGGCATCATTGTCAACGTTTTGCCGCTTTTCATGTGCTTTAAAGGCGATTCGTATCTACCTCCTGAAATCTGTTTCGTGCAATTCTGCCTTGATTTCAAATCCTCTTCTTTGCCTTCCCTCAATATATTTGTGGACGAGAGTTATCATTTATAACTCTGCAGGTTTGTGAATTGCAGTGCCCTGAACCTCCATTTTACAACTCGCTTTTTTGGGAGCTGGCCGCAAAAGCGCAGGATGGCTTCAGGCCCTGTTCTGGTTCCGGGGGGCAGGCTGAGCCTGTGGTTAATTCTTCTTCCTGATGGGAAAATAGAGTGACCTGTGCCTGTCCCAACACCAAGAGCTAGTCTCTCGTTGGTTCCCCGTCTTCCCGTTCATCCTCAGGACAAATTGCAACCTGTACGGAACAGGAGGTTAAAGGTGCTGATGCTCCAATTAGGGAGATTGCTAGTAAAGCGGCTGGAATGGCGAACCCGGGCACAAGGAGATGAGAAATGAGGTGCGTTTTAGAAACCTTTCCCCATCACACGGTGTACTATCTTCTGGGTTTCTCATGCATGTTTTCGATGTAGGAAGATGCCCTTGAAGCTGGAGATTTGGGACCCATGCGATGGGTACCACGCAGTATTACTTTAAAGGGTCTGCGTTTGCTCACCCAACCTCACCAAACCTCTCAGCCCCAAGAGTGTCCACCCTTATGTCTCATCCAGCTGTGGGTCTAGATATGGTCAATCCAGGTTGCATCACAGCCCCTGAACTCATTGTGTAAGAATTTCTCTCTCTTTCACTGTCGTTGTTTCATGGGTTTTTCAAAGTAATTTATTTTCATAATGGGGTTTAGCTGCTTTTCACTGCTGTGTTTATGCCGCTTTACACCCACTTGACACACTAACAGAGATATATCAATACATAGGTTTTAAGATTATTACTAGTCAGATATATTCTTGTGCGGTGAATAGGGCGTGTTGAGTCCAGTTCTCTGAGCAAGGAGTAGGTCTTGTCTACTACATATTGGGTTTATGGAACGGTATCTGAGCTAATTTGATACCCTTGTTTTATGTATCACCCCACCTCCCCTTTCCCGTTAAGCAGCCATAGTGTGTTTTCTGCATGTGTGACTCTGTTCTGTTTTGTAATTCAGTTCAAGTGTAACGGTTTTTACATTCCCTCTATAAGTGATACCTTATGAGAAGTGTCCTTTTCTGTGTGACTTATTTCACTTAGAATCGTCGTACCTAAATCCACTCATCATGCTGCTACTAACCTTATGACATTGATTTCATGGCTGAGTGATATTCCATTGTACATAAGGACCACAACTTCTTTATCCATTTTTCTCTTTCCTGGGATATTTAAGGTGGAATGAAGTGGAGGTCCTTGTCAACAGAGCAGCCCTCAACTTTGGGGTGCTTGTGTCTTGCTGATTTTTAATTTTCCCAATTTATACCCCCATGCGTGGAAGTGCCCTATGCTCTCTAAGCTGTGTTTTTCAGATGTTTCAGGACACACCGTACACTTCTCCAGAGTGGCTGTTGGCAATTTACATCCCGCCCATCAGTGTAGCAAGGCTCCCATTTCTCCATGGCCTGTCCTGCATTTCTGGTTTTGACACTTTTTTCAGCATGGCCCTTTTGACCGATGGGAAGCGAGACTTCTCTGTAGCGCTGATTTGCCTTTCCAGGTTGCTTGGTTGGCCAAAAAGGGCGTATGCGTTTTTTCCTGAATATATTCAGGAAAAAACGCATACGCCCTTTTTAACCAAGGGCATCATTGTCAACGTTTTGCCGCTTTTCATGTGCTTTAAAGGCGATTCGTATCTACCTCCTGAAATCTGTTTCGTGCAATTCTGCCTTGATTTCAAATCGTCTTCTTTGCCTTCCCTCAATATATTTGTGGACGAGAATTATCATTTATAACTCTGCAAGTTTGTGAATTGCAGT
The DNA here is from genome assembly GCF_965194805.1 of Balaenoptera borealis. Lineage (NCBI taxonomy): Eukaryota > Metazoa > Chordata > Mammalia > Artiodactyla > Balaenopteridae > Balaenoptera > Balaenoptera borealis. Next base: position 110,445 of record NW_028123103.1, on the reverse strand, counting down.
GCCCTGAACCTCCATTTTACAACTCGCTTTTTTGGGAGCTGGCCGCAAAAGTGCAGGATGGCTTCAGGCCCTGTTCTGGTTCCGGGGGGCAGGCTGAGCCTGTGGTTAATTCTTCTTCCTGATGGGAAAATAGAGTGACCTGTGCCTGTCCCGACACCAAGAGCTAGTCTCTCGTTGGTTCCCCATCTTCCCGTTCATCCTCAGGACAAATTGCAACCTGTACGGAACAGGAGGTTAAAGGTGCTGATGCTCCAAGTAGGGAGATTGCTAGTAAAGCGGCTGGAATGGCGAACCCGGGCACAAGGAGATGAGAAATGAGGTGCGTTTTAGAAACCTTTCCCCATCACACGGTGTACCATCTTCTGGGTTTCTCATGCATGTTTTCGATGTAGGAAGATGCCCTTGAAGCTGGAGATTTGGGACCCATGCGATGGGTACCACGCAGTATTACTTTAAAGGGTCTGCGTTTGCTCACCCAACCTCACCAAACCTCTCAGCCCCAAGAGTGTCCACCCTTATGTCTCATCCAGCTGTGGGTCTAGATATGGTCAATCCAGGTTGCATCACAGCCCCTGAACGCATTGTGTAAGAATTTCTCTCTCTTTCACTGTCGTTGTTTCATGGGTTTTTCAAAGTAATTTATTTTCATAATGGGGTTTAGCTGCTTTTCACTGCTGTGTTTATGCCGCTTTACACCCACTTGACACACTAACAGAGAGATATCAATACATAGGTTTTAAGATTATTACTAGTCAGATATATTCTTGTGCGGTGAATAGGGCGTGTTGAGTCCAGTTCTCTGAGCAAGGAGTAGGTCTTGTCTATTACATATTGGGTTTATGGAACGGTATCTGAGCTAATTTGATACCCTTGTTTTATGTATCACCCCACCTCCCCTTTCCCGTTAAGCAGCCATAGTCTGTTTTCTGCATGTGTGACTCTGTTCTGTTTTGTAATTCAGTTCAAGTGTAACGGTTTTTACATTCCCTCTATCAGTGATACCTTATGAGAAGTGTCCTTTTCTGTGTGACTTATTTCACTTAGAATCGTCGTACCTAAATCCACTCATCATGCTGCTACTAACCTTATGACATTGATTTCATGGCTGAGTGATATTCCATTGTACATAAGGACCACAACTTCTTTATCCATTTTTCTCTTTCCTGGGATATTTAAGGTGGAATGAAGTGGAGGTCCTTGTCAACAGAGCAGCCCTCAACTTTGGGGTGCTTGTGTCTTGCTGATTTTTAATTTTCCCAATTTATACCCCCATGCGTGGAAGTGCCCTATGCTCTCTAAGCTGTGTTTTTCAGATGTTTCAGGACACACCATACACTTCTCCAGAGTGGCTGTTGGCAATTTACATCCCGCCCATCAGTGTAGCAAGGCTCCCATTTCTCCATGGCCTGTCCTGCATTTCTGGTTTTGACACTTTTTTCAGCATGGCCCTTTTGACCGATGGGAAGCGAGACTTCTCTGTAGCGCTGATTTGCCTTTCCAGCTTGCTTGGTTTGCCAAAAAGGGCGTATGCGTTTTTTCCTGAATATATTCAGGAAAAAACGCATACGCCCTTTTTGGCCAAGGGCATCATTGTCAACGTTTTGCCGCTTTTCATGTGCTTTAAAGGCGATTCGTATCTACCTCCTGAAATCTGTTTCGTGCAATTCTGCCTTGATTTCAAATCCTCTTCTTTGCCTTCCCTCAATATATTTGTGGACGAGAGTTATCATTTATAACTCTGCAGGTTTGTGAATTGCAGTGCCCTGAACCTCCATTTTACAACTCGCTTTTTTGGGAGCTGGCCGCAAAAGCGCAGGATGGCTTCAGGCCCTGTTCTGGTTCCGGGGGGCAGGCTGAGCCTGTGGTTAATTCTTCTTCCTGATGGGAAAATAGAGTGACCTGTGCCTGTCCCGACACCAAGAGCTAGTCTCTCGTTGGTTCCCCGTCTTCCCGTTCATCCTCAGGACAAATTGCAACCTGTACGGAACAGGAGGTTAAAGGTGCTGATGCTCCAAGTAGGGAGATTGCTAGTAAAGCGGCTGGAAAGGCAAACCCGGGCACAAGGAGATGAGAAATGAGGTGCGTTTTAGAAACCTTTCCCCATCACACGGTGTACCATCTTCTGGGTTTCTCATGCATGTTTTCGATGTAGGAAGATGCCCTTGAACCTGGAGATTTGGGACCCATGCGATGGGTACCACACAGTATTACTTTAAAGGGTCTGCGTTTGCTCACCCAACCTCACCAAACCTCTCAGCCCCAAGAGTGTCCACCCTTATGTCTCATCCAGCTGTGGGTCTAGATATGGTCAATCCAGGTTGCATCACAGCCCCTGAACGCATTGTGTAAGAATTTCTCTCTCTTTCACTGTCGTTGTTTCATGGGTTTTTCAAAGTAATTTATTTTCATAATGGGGTTTAGTTGCTTTTCACGGCTGTGTTTATGCCGCTTTACACCCACTTGACACACTAACAGAGAGATATCAATACATAGGTTTTAAGATTATTACTAGTCAGATATATTCTTGTGCGGTGAATAGGGCGTGTTGAGTCCAGTTCTCTGAGCAAGGAGTAGGTCTTGTCTATTACATATTGGGTTTATGGAACGGTATCTGAGCTAATTTGATACCCTTGTTTTATGTATCACCCCACCTCACCTTTACCGTTAAGCAGCCATAGTGTGTTTTCTGCATGTGTGACTCTGTTCTGTTTTGTAATTCAGTTCAAGTGTAACGGTTTTTACATTCCCTCTATCAGTGATACCTTATGAGAAGTGTCCTTTTCTGTGTGACTTATTTCACTTAGAATCGTCGTACCTAAATCCACTCATCATGCTGCTACTAACCTTATGACATTGATTTCATGGCTGAGTGATATTCCATTGTACATAAGGACCACAACTTCTTTATCCATTTTTCTCTTTCCTGGGATATTTAAGGTGGAATGAAGTGGAGGTCCTTGTCAACAGAGCAGCCCTCAACTTTGCGGTGCTTGTGTCTTGCTGATTTTTAATTTTCCCAATTTATACCCCCATGAGTGGAAGTGCCCTATGCTCTCTAAGCTGTGTTTTTCAGATATTTCAGGACACACCGTACACTTCTCCAGAGTGGCTGTTGGCAATTTACATCCCGCCCATCAGTGTAGCAAGGCTCCCATTTCTCCATGGCCTGTCCTGCATTTCTGGTTTTGACACTTTTTTCAGCATGGCCCTTTTGACCGATGGGAAGCGAGACTTCTCTGTAGCGCTGATTTGCCTTTCCAGGTTGCTTGGTTGGCCAAAAAGGGCGTATGCGTTTTTTCCTGAATATATTCAGGAAAAAACGCATACGCCCTTTTTGGCCAAGGGCATCATTGTCAACGTTTTGCCGCTTTTCATGTGCTTTAAAGGCGATTCGTATCTACCTCCTGAAATCTGTTTCGTGCAATTCTGCCTTGATTTCAAATCGTCTTCTTTGCCTTCCCTCAATATATTTGTGGACGAGAATTATCATTATAACTCTGCAGGTTTGTGAATTGCAGTGCCCTGAACCTCCATTTTACAACTCGCTTTTTTGGGAGCTGGCCGCAAAAGCGCAGGATGGCTTCAGGCCCTGTTCTGGTTCCGGGGGGCAGGCTGAGCCTGTGGTTAATTCTTCTTCCTGATGGGAAAATAGAGTGACCTGTGCCTGTCCCGACACCAAGAGCTAGTCTCTCGTTGGTTCCCCGTCTTCCCGTTCATCCTCAGGACAAATTGCAACCTGTACGGAACAGGAGGTTAAAGGTGCTGATGCTCCAAGTAGGGAGATTGCTAGTAAAGCGGCTGGAAAGGCAAACCCGGGCACAAGGAGATGAGAAATGAGGTGCGTTTTAGAAACCTTTCCCCATCACACGGTGTACCATCTTCTGGGTTTCTCATGCATGTTTTCGATGTAGGAAGATGCCCTTGAACCTGGAGATTTGGGACCCATGCGATGGGTACCACGCTGTATTACTTTAAAGGGTCTGCGTTTGCTCACCCAACCTCACCAAACCTCTCAGACCCAAGAGTGTCCACCGTTATGTCTCATCCAGCTGTGGGTCTAGATATGGTCAATCCAGGTTGCATCACAGCCCCTGAACTCATTGTGTAAGAATTTCTATCTCTTTCACTGTCGTTGTTTCATGGGTTTTTCAAAGTAATTTATTTTCATAATGGGGTTTAGCTGCTTTTCACTGCTGTGTTTATGCCGCTTTACACCCACTTGACACACTAACAGAGAGATATCAATACATAGGTTTTAAGATTATTACAAGTCAGATATATTCTTGTGTGGTGAATAGGGCGTGTTGAGTCCAGTTCTCTGAGCAAGGAGTAGGTCTTGTCTACTACATATTGGGTTTATGGAACGGTATCTGAGCTAATTTGATACCCTTGTTTTATGTATCACCCCACCTCACCTTTACCGTTAAGCAGCCATAGTGTGTTTTCTGCATGTGTGACTCTGTTCTGTTTTGTAATTCAGTTCAAGTGTAACGGTTTTTACATTCCCTCTATCAGTGATACCTTATGAGAAGTGTCCTTTTCTGTGTGACTTATTTCACTTAGAATCGTCGTACCTAAATCCACTCATCATGCTGCTACTAACCTTATGACATTGATTTCATGGCTGAGTGATATTCCATTGCACATAAGGACCACAACTTCTTTATCCATTTTTCTCTTTCCTGGGATATTGACGGTTGAATGAAGTGGAGGTCCTTGTCAACAGAGCAGCCCTCAACTTTGGGGTGCTTGTGTCTTGCTGATTTTTCATTTTCCCAATTTATACCCCCATGAGTGGAAGTGCCCTATGCTCTCTAAGCTGTGTTTTTCAGATGTTTCAGGACACACCGTACACTTCTCCAGAGTGGCTGTTGGCAATTTACATCCCGCCCATCAGTGTAGCAAGGCTCCCATTTCTCCATGGCCTGTCCTGCATTTCTGGTTTTGACACTTTTTTCAGCATGGCCCTTTTGACCGATGGGAAGCGAGACTTCTCTGTAGCGCTGATTTGCCTTTCCAGGTTGCTTGGTTGGCCAAAAAGGGCGTATGCGTTTTCTCCTGAATATATTCAGGAAAAAACGCATACGCCCTTTTTGGCCAAGGGCATCATTGACAACGTTTTGCCGCTTTTCATGTGCTTTAAAGGCGATTCGTATCTACCTCCTGAAATCTGTTTCGTGCAATTCTGCCTTGATTTCAAATCCTCTTCTTTGCCTTCCCTCAATATATTTGTGGACGAGAGTTATCATTTATAACTCTGCAGGTTTGTGAATTGCAGTGCCCTGAACCTCCATTTTACAACTCGCTTTTTTGGGAGCTGGCCGCAAAAGCGCAGGATGGCTTCAGGCCCTGTTCTGGTTCCGGGGGGCAGGCTGAGCCTGTGGTTAATTCTTCTTCCTGATGGGAAAATAGAGTGACCTGTGCCTGTCCCGACACCAAGAGCTAGTCTCTCGTTGGTTCCCCGTCTTCCCGTTCATCCTCAGGACAAATTGCAACCTGTACGGAACAGGAGGTTAAAGGTGCTGATGCTCCAAGTAGGGAGATTGCTAGTAAAGCGGCTGGAAAGGCAAACCCGGGCACAAGGAGATGAGAAATGAGGTGCGTTTTAGAAACCTTTCCCCATCACACGGTGTACCATCTTCTGGGTTTCTCATGCATGTTTTCGATGTAGGAAGATGCCCTTGAACCTGGAGATTTGGGACCCATGCGATGGGTACCACGCAGTATTACTTTAAAGGGTCTGCGTTTGCTCACCCAACCTCACCAAACCTCTCAGCCCCAAGAGTGTCCACCCTTATGTCTCATCCAGCTGTGGGTCTAGATATGGTCAATCCAGGTTGCATCACAGCCCCTGAACTCATTGTGTAAGAATTTCTCTCTCTTTCACTGTCATTGTTTCATGGGTTTTTCAAAGTAATTTATTTTCATAATGGGGTTTAGTTGCTTTTCACGGCTGTGTTTATGCCGCTTTACACCCACTTGACACACTAACAGAGAGATATCAATACATAGGTTTTAAGATTATTACTAGTCAGATATATTCTTGTGCGGTGAATAGGGCGTGTTGAGTCCAGTTCTCTGAGCAAGGAGTAGGTCTTGTCTACTACATATTGGGTTTATGGAACGGTATCTGAGCTAATTTGATACCCTTGTTTTATGTATCACCCCACCTCCCCTTTCCCGTTAAGCAGCCATAGTGTGTTTTCTGCATGTGTGACTCTGTTCTGTTTTGTAATTCAGTTCAAGTGTAACGGTTTTTACATTCCCTCTATAAGTGATACCTTATGAGAAGTGTCCTTTTCTGTGTGACTTATTTCACTTAGAATCGTCGTACCTAAATCCACTCATCATGCTGCTACTAACCTTATGACATTGATTTCATGGCAGAGTGATATTCCATTGTACATAAGGACCACAACTTCTTTATCCATTTTTCTCTTTCCTGGGATATTGACGGTGGAATGAAGTGGAGGTCCTTGTCAACAGAGCAGCCCTCAACTTTGGGGTGCTTGTGTCTTGCTGATTTTTAATTTTCCCAATTTATACCCCCATGAGTGGAAGTGCCCTATGCTCTCTAAGCTGTGTTTTTCAGATGTTTCAGGACACACCGTACACTTCTCCAGAGTGGCTGTTGGCAATTTACATCCCGCCCATCAGTGTAGCAAGGCTCCCATTTCTCCATGGCCTGTCCTGCATTTCTGGTTTTGACACTTTTTTCAGCATGGCCCTTTTGACCGATGGGAAGCGAGACTTCTCTGTAGCGCTGATTTGCCTTTCCAGGTTGCTTGGTTGGCCAAAAAGGGCGTATGCGTTTTTTCCTGAATATATTCAGGAAAAAACGCATACGCCCTTTTTGACCAAGGGCATCATTGTCAACATTTTGCCGCTTTTCATGTGCTTTAAAGGCGATTCGTATCTACCTCCTGAAATCTGTTTCGTGCAATTCTGCCTTGATTTCAAATCGTCTTCTTTGCCTTCCCTCAATATATTTGTGGACGAGAATTATCATTTATAACTCTGCAGGTTTGTGAATTGCAGTGCCCTGAACCTCCATTTTACAACTCGCTTTTTTGGGAGCTGGCCGCAAAAGTGCAGGATGGCTTCAGGCCCTGTTCTGGTTCCGGGGGGCAGGCTGAGCCTGTGGTTAATTCTTCTTCCTGATGGGAAAATAGAGTGACCTGTGCCTGTCCCGACACCAAGAGCTAGTCTCTCGTTGGTTCCCCGTCTTCCCGTTCATCCTCAGGACAAATTGCAACCTGTACGGAACAGGAGGTTAAAGGTGCTGATGCTCCAAGTAGGGAGATTGCTAGTAAAGCGGCTGGAATGGCGAACCCGGGCACAAGGAGATGAGAAATGAGGTGCGTTTTAGAAACCTTTCCCCATCACACGGTGTACCATCGTCTGGGTTTCTCATGCATGTTTTCGATGTAGGAAGATGCCCTTGAACCTGGAGATTTGGGACCCATGCGATGGGTACCACGCAGTATTACTTTAAAGGGTCTGCGTTTGCTCACCCAACCTCACCAAACCTCTCAGCCCCAAGAGTGTCCACCCTTATGTCTCATCCAGCTGTGGGTCTAGATATGGTCAATCCAGGTTGCATCACAGCCCCTGAACGCATTGTGTAAGAATTTCTCTCTCTTTCACTGTCGTTGTTTCATGGGTTTTTCAAAGTAAATTATTTTCATAATGGGGTTTAGCTGCTTTTCACTGCTGTGTTTATGCCGCTTTACACCCACATGACACACTAACAGAGAGATATCAATACATAGGTTTTAAGATTATTACTAGTCAGATATATTCTTGTGCGGTGAATAGGGCGTGTTGAGTCCAGTTCTCTGAGCAAGGAGTAGGTCTTGTCTACTACATATTGGGTTTATGGAACGGTATCTGAGCTAATTTGATACCCTTGTTTTATGTATCACCCCACCTCCCCTTTCCCGTTAAGCAGCCATAGTGTGTTTTCTGCATGTGTGACTCTGTTCTGTTTTGTAATTCAGTTCAAGTGTAACGGTTTTTACATTCCCTCTAAAAGTGATACCTTATGAGAAGTGTCCTTTTCTGTGTGACTTATTTCACTTAGAATCGTCGTACCTAAATCCACTCATCATGCTGCTACTAACCTTATGACATTGATTTCATGGCTGAGTGATATTCCATTGTACATAAGGACCACAACTTCTTTATCCATTTTTCTCTTTCCTGGGATATTGACGGTGGAATGAAGTGGAGGTCCTTGTCAACAGAGCAGCCCTCAACTTTGGGGTGCTTGTGTCTTGCTGATTTTTCATTTTCCCAATTTATACCCCCATGAGTGGAAGTGCCCTATGCTCTCTAAGCTGTGTTTTTCAGATGTTTCAGGACACACCGTACACTTCTCCAGAGTGGCTGTTGGCAATTTACATCCCGCCCATCAGTGTAGCAAGGCTCCCATTTCTCCATGGCCTGTCCTGCATTTCTGGTTTTGACACTTTTTTCAGCATGGCCCTTTTGACCGATGGGAAGCGAGACTTCTCTGTAGCGCTGATTTGCCTTTCCAGGTTGCTTGGTTGGCCAAAAAGGGCGTATGCGTTTTTTCCTGAATATATTCAGAAAAAAACGCATACGCCCTTTTTGGCCAAGGGCATCATTGTCAACGTTTTGCCGCTTTTCATGTGCTTTAAAGGCGATTCGTATCTACCTCCTGAAATCTGTTTCGTGCAATTCTGCCTTGATTTCAAATCCTCTTCTTTGCCTTCCCTCAATATATTTGTGGACGAGAGTTATCATTTATAACTCTGCAGGTTTGTGAATTGCAGTGCCCTGAACCTCCATTTTACAACTCGCTTTTTTGGGAGCTGGCCGCAAAAGCGCAGGATGGCTTCAGGCCCTGTTCTGGTTCCGGGGGGCAGGCTGAGCCTGTGGTTAATTCTTCTTCCTGATGGGAAAATAGAGTGACCTGTGCCTGTCCCGACACCAAGAGCTAGTCTCTCGTTGGTTCCCCATCTTCCCGTTCATCCTCAGGACAAATTGCAACCTGTACGGAACAGGAGGTTAAAGGTGCTGATGCTCCAAGTAGGGAGATTGCTAGTAAAGCGGCTGGAAAGGCGAACCCAGGCACAAGGAGATGAGAAATGAGGTGCGTTTTAGAAACCTTTCCCCATCACACGGTGTACCATCTTCTGGGTTTCTCATGCATGTTTTCGATGTAGGAAGATGCCCTTGAACCTGGAGATTTGGGACCCATGCGATGGGTACCATGCAGTATTACTTTAAAGGGTCTGCGTTTGCTCACCCAACCTCACCAAACCTCTCAGCCCCAAGAGTGTCCACCCTTATGTCTCATCCAGCTGTGGGTCTAGATATGGTCAATCCAGGTTGCATCACAGCCCCTGAACGCATTGTGTAAGAATTTCTCTCTCTTTCACTGTCGTTGTTTCATGGGTTTTTCAAAGTAAATTATTTTCATAATGGGGTTTAGCTGCTTTTCACTGCTGTGTTTATGCCGCTTTACACCCACATGACACACTAACAGAGAGATATCAATACATAGGTTTTAAGATTATTACTAGTCAGATATATTCTTGTGCGGTGAATAGGGCGTGTTGAGTCCAGTTCTCTGAGCAAGGAGTAGGTCTTGTCTACTACATATTGGGTTTATGGAACGGTATCTGAGCTAATTTGATACCCTTGTTTTATGTATCACCCCACCTCCCCTTTCCCGTTAAGCAGCCATAGTGTGTTTTCTGCATGTGTGACTCTGTTCTGTTTTGTAATTCAGTTCAAGTGTAACGGTTTTTACATTCCCTCTAAAAGTGATACCTTATGAGAAGTGTCCTTTTCTGTGTGACTTATTTCACTTAGAATCGTCGTACCTAAATCCACTCATCATGCTGCTACTAACCTTATGACATTGATTTCATGGCTGAGTGATATTCCATTGTACATAAGGACCACAACTTCTTTATCCATTTTTCTCTTTCCTGGGATATTGACGGTGGAATGAAGTGGAGGTCCTTGTCAACAGAGCAGCCCTCAACTTTGGGGTGCTTGTGTCTTGCTGATTTTTCATTTTCCCAATTTATACCCCCATGAGTGGAAGTGCCCTATGCTCTCTAAGCTGTGTTTTTCAGATGTTTCAGGACACACCGTACACTTCTCCAGAGTGGCTGTTGGCAATTTACATCCCGCCCATCAGTGTAGCAAGGCTCCCATTTCTCCATGGCCTGTCCTGCATTTCTGGTTTTGACACTTTTTTCAGTATGGCCCTTTTGACCGATGGGAAGCGAGACTTCTCTGTAGCGCTGATTTGCCTTTCCAGGTTGCTTGGTTGGCCAAAAAGGGCGTATGCGTTTTTTCCTGAATATATTCAGAAAAAAACGCATACGCCCTTTTTGGCCAAGGGCATCATTGTCAACGTTTTGCCGCTTTTCATGTGCTTTAAAGGCGATTCGTATCTACCTCCTGAAATCTGTTTCGTGCAATTCTGCCTTGATTTCAAATCCTCTTCTTTGCCTTCCCTCAATATATTTGTGGACGAGAGTTATCATTTATAACTCTGCAGGTTTGTGAATTGCAGTGCCCTGAACCTCCATTTTACAACTCGCTTTTTTGGGAGCTGGCCGCAAAAGCGCAGGATGGCTTCAGGCCCTGTTCTGGTTCCGGGGGGCAGGCTGAGCCTGTGGTTAATTCTTCTTCCTGATGGGAAAATAGAGTGACCTGTGCCTGTCCCGACACCAAGAGCTAGTCTCTCGTTGGTTCCCCATCTTCCCGTTCATCCTCAGGACAAATTGCAACCTGTACGGAACAGGAGGTTAAAGGTGCTGATGCTCCAAGTAGGGAGATTGCTAGTAAAGCGGCTGGAAAGGCGAACCCAGGCACAAGGAGATGAGAAATGAGGTGCGTTTTAGAAACCTTTCCCCATCACACGGTGTACCATCTTCTGGGTTTCTCATGCATGTTTTCGATGTAGGAAGATGCCCTTGAACCTGGAGATTTGGGACCCATGCGATGGGTACCATGCAGTATTACTTTAAAGGGTCTGCGTTTGCTCACCCAACCTCACCAAACCTCTCAGCCCCAAGAGTGTCCACCCTTATGTCTCATCCAGCTGTGGGTCTAGATATGGTCAATCCAGGTTGCATCACAGCCCCTGAACTCATTGTGTAAGAATTTCTCTCTCTTTCACTGTCGTTGTTTCATGGGTTTTTCAAAGTAATTTATTTTCATAATGGGGTTTAGCTGCTTTTCACTGCTGTGTTTATGCCGCTTTACACCCACTTGACACACTAACAGAGAGATATCAATACATAGGTTTTAAGATTATTACTAGTCAGATATATTCTTGTGCGGTGAATAGGGCGTGTTGAGTCCAGTTCTCTGAGCAAGGAGTAGGTCTTGTCTATTACATATTGGGTTTATGGAACGGTATCTGAGCTAATTTGATACCCTTGTTTTATGTATCACCCCACCTCACCTTTACCGTTAAGCAGCCATAGTGTGTTTTCTGCATGTGTGACTCTGTTCTGTTTTGTAATTCAGTTCAAGTGTAACGGTTTTTACATTCCCTCTATCAGTGATACCTTACGAGAAGTGTCCTTTTCTGTGTGACTTATTTCACTTAGAATCGTCGTACCTAAATCCACTCATCATGCTGCTACTAACCTTATGACATTGATTTCATGGCTGAGTGATATTCCATTGTACATAAGGACCACAACTTCTTTATCCATTTTTCTCTTTCCTGGGATATTGACGGTGGAATGAAGTGGAGGTCCTTGTCAACAGAGCAGCCCTCAACTTTGGGGTGCTTGTGTCTTGCTGATTTTTAATTTTCCCAATTTATACCCCCATGAGTGGAAGTGCCCTATGCTCTCTAAGCTGTGTTTTTCAGATGTTTCAGGACACACCGTACACTTCTCCAGAGTGGCTGTTGGCAATTTACATCCCGCCCATCAGTGTAGCAAGGCTCCCATTTCTCCATGGCCTGTCCTGCATTTCTGGTTTTGACACTTTTTTCAGCATGGCCCTTTTGACCGATGGGAAGCGAGACTTCTCTGTAGCGCTGATTTGCCTTTCCAGGTTGCTTGGTTGGCCAAAAAGGGCGTATGCGTTTTTTCCTGAATATATTCAGGAAAAAACGCATACGCCCTTTTTGGCCAAGGGCATCATTGTCAACGTTTTGCCGCTTTTCATGTGCTTTAAAGGCGATTCGTATCTACCTCCTGAAATCTGTTTCGTGCAATTCTGCCTTGATTTCAAATCCTCTTCTTTGCCTTCCCTCAATATATTTGTGGACGAGAGTTATCATTTATAACTCTGCAGGTTTGTGAATTGCAGTGCCCTGAACCTCCATTTTACAACTCGCTTTTTTGGGAGCTGGCCGCAAAAGTGCAGGATGGCTTCAGGCCCTGTTCTGGTTCCGGGGGGCAGGCTGAGCCTGTGGTTAATTCTTCTTCCTGATGGGAAAATAGAGTGACCTGTGCCTGTCCCGACACCAAGAGCTAGTCTCTCGTTGGTTCCCCATCTTCCCGTTCATCCTCAGGACAAATTGCAACCTGTACGGAACAGGAGGTTAAAGGTGCTGATGCTCCAAGTAGGGAGATTGCTAGTAAAGCGGCTGGAAAGGCGAACCCGGGCACAAGGAGATGAGAAATGAGGTGCGTTTTAGAAACCTTTCCCCATCACACGGTGTACCATCTTCTGGGTTTCTCATGCATGTTTTCGATGTAGGAAGATGCCCTTGAAGCTGGAGATTTGGGACCCATGCGATGGGTACCACGCAGTATTACTTTAAAGGGTCTGCGTTTGCTCACCCAACCTCACCAAACCTCTCAGCCCCAAGAGTGTCCACCCTTATGTCTCATCCAGCTGTGGGTCTAGATATGGTCAATCCAGGTTGCATCACAGCCCCTGAACTCATTGTGTAAGAATTTCTATCTCTTTCACTGTCGTTGTTTCATGGGTTTTTCAAAGTAATTTATTTTCATAATGGGGTTTAGCTGCTTTTCACTGCTGTGTTTATGCCGCTTTACACCCACTTGACACACTAACAGAGAGATATCAATACATAGGTTTTAAGATTATTACTAGTCAGGTATATTCTTGTGCGGTGAATAGGGCGTGTTGAGTCCAGTTCTCTGAGCAAGGAGTAGGTCTTGTCTACTACATATTGGGTTTATGGAACGGTATCTGAGCTAATTTGATACCCTTGTTTTATGTATCACCCCACCTCCCCTTTCCCGTTAAGCAGCCATAGTCTGTTTTCTGCATGTGTGACTCTGTTCTGTTTTGTAATTCAGTTCAAGTGTAACGGTTTTTACATTCCCTCTAAAAGTGATACCTTATGAGAAGTGTCCTTTTCTGTGTGACTTATTTCACTTAGAATCGTCGTACCTAAATCCACTCATCATGCTGCTACTAACCTTATGACATTGATTTCATGGCTGAGTGATATTCCATTGTACATAAGGACCACAACTTCTTTATCCATTTTTCTCTTTCCTGGGATATTTAAGGTGGAATGAAGTGGAGGTCCTTGTCAACAGAGCAGCCCTCAACTTTGGGGTGCTTGTGTCTTGCTGATTTTTCATTTTCCCAATTTATACCCCCATGAGTGGAAGTGCCCTATGCTCTCTAAGCTGTGTTTTTCAGATGTTTCAGGACACACCGTACACTTCTCCAGAGTGGCTGTTGGCAATTTACATCCCGCCCATCAGTGTAGCAAGGCTCCCATTTCTCCATGGCCTGTCCTGCATTTCTGGTTTTGACACTTTTTTCAGCATGGCCCTTTTGACCGATGGGAAGCGAGACTTCTCTGTAGCGCTGATTTGCCTTTCCAGGTTGCTTGGTTGGCCAAAAAGGGCGTATGCGTTTTTTCCTGAATATATTCAGGAAAAAACGCATACGCCCTTTTTGGCCAAGGGCATCATTGTCAACGTTTTGCCGCTTTTCATGTGCTTTAAAGGCGATTCGTATCTACCTCCTGAAATCTGTTTCGTGCAATTCTGCCTTGATTTCAAATCCTCTTCTTTGCCTTCCCTCAATATATTTGTGGACGAGAGTTATCATTTATAACTCTGCAGGTTTGTGAATTGCAGTGCCCTGAACCTCCATTTTACAACTCGCTTTTTTGGGAGCTGGCCGCAAAACCGCAGGATGGCTTCAGGCCCTGTTCTGGTTCCGGGGGGCAGGCTGAGCCTGTGGTTAATTCTTCTTCCTGATGGGAAAATAGAGTGACCTGTGCCTGTCCCGACACCAAGAGCTAGTCTCTCGTTGGTTCCCCGTCTTCCCGTTCATCCTCAGGACAAATTGCAACCTGTACGGAACAGGAGGTTAAAGGTGCTGATGCTCCAAGTAGGGAGATTGCTAGTAAAGCGGCTGGAATGGCGAACCCGGGCACAAGGAGATGAGAAATGAGGTGCGTTTTAGAAACCTTTCCCCATCACACGGTGTACCATCGTCTGGGTTTCTCATGAATGTTTTCGATGTAGGAAGATGCCCTTGAAGCTGGAGATTTGGGACCCATGCGATGGGTACCACACAGTATTACTTTAAAGGGTCTGCGTTTGCTCACCCAACCTCACCAAACCTCTCAGCCCCAAGAGTGTCCACCCTTATGTCTCATCCAGCTGTGGGTCTAGATATGGTCAATCCAGGTTGCATCACAGCCCCTGAACGCATTGTGTAAGAATTTCTCTCTCTTTCACTGTCGTTGTTTCATGGGTTTTTCAAAGTAAATTATTTTCATAATGGGGTTTAGCTGCTTTTCACTGCTGTGTTTATGCCGCTTTACACCCACATGACACACTAACAGAGAGATATCAATACATAGGTTTTAAGATTATTACTAGTCAGATATATTCTTGTGCGGTGAATAGGGCGTGTTGAGTCCAGTTCTCTGAGCAAGGAGTAGGTCTTGTCTACTACATATTGGGTTTATGGAACGGTATCTGAGCTAATTTGATACCCTTGTTTTATGTATCACCCCACCTCCCCTTTCCCGTTAAGCAGCCATAGTGTGTTTTCTGCATGTGTGACTCTGTTCTGTTTTGTAATTCAGTTCAAGTGTAACGGTTTTTACATTCCCTCTATCAGTGATACCTTATGAGAAGTGTCCTTTTCTGTGTGACTTATTTCACTTAGAATCGTCGTACCTAAATCCACTCATCATGCTGCTACTAACCTTATGACATTGATTTCATGGCTGAGTGATATTCCATTGTACATAAGGACCACAACTTCTTTATCCATTTTTCTCTTTCCTGGGATATTGACGGTGGAATGAAGTGGAGGTCCTTGTCAACAGAGGAGCCCTCAACTTTGGGGTGCTTGTGTCTTGCTGATTTTTAATTTTCCCAATTTATACCCCCATGAGTGGAAGTGCCCTATGCTCTCTAAGCTGTGTTTTTCAGATGTTTCAGGACACACCGTACACTTCTCCAGAGTGGCTGTTGGCAATTTACATCCCGCCCATCAGTGTAGCAAGGCTCCCATTTCTCCATGGCCTGTCCTGCATTTCTGGTTTTGACACTTTTTTCAGCATGGCCCTTTTGACCGATGGGAAGCGAGACTTCTCTGTAGCGCTGATTTGCCTTTCCAGGTTGCTTGGTTGGCCAAAAAGGGCGTATGCGTTTTTTCCTGAATATATTCAGGAAAAAACGCATACGCCCTTTTTGGCCAAGGGCATCATTGTCAACGTTTTGCCACTTTTCATGTGCTTTAAAGGCGATTCGTATCTACCTCCTGAAATCTGTTTCGTGCAATTCTGCCTTGATTTCAAATCCTCTTCTTTGCCTTCCCTCAATATATTTGTGGACGAGAGTTATCATTTATAACTCTGCAGGTTTGTGAATTGCAGTGCCCTGAACCTCCATTTTACAACTCGCTTTTTTGGGAGCTGGCCGCAAAAGCGCAGGATGGCTTCAGGCCCTGTTCTGGTTCCGGGGGGCAGGCTGAGCCTGTGGTTAATTCTTCTTCCTGATGGGAAAATAGAGTGACCTGTGCCTGTCCCGACACCAAGAGCTAGTCTCTCGTTGGTTCCCCATCTTCCCGTTCATCCTCAGGACAAATTGCAACCTGTACGGAACAGGAGGTTAAAGGTGCTGATGCTCCAAGTAGGGCGATTGCTAGTAAAGCGGCTGGAAAGGCGAACCCGGGCACAAGGAGATGAGAAATGAGGTGCGTTTTAGAAACCTTTCCCCATCACACGGTGTACCATCTTCTGGGTTTCTCATGCATGTTTTCGATGTAGGAAGATGCCCTTGAAGCTGGAGATTTGGGACCCATGCGATGGGTACCACGCAGTATTACTTTAAAGGGTCTGCGTTTGCTCACCCAACCTCACCAAACCTCTCAGCCCCAAGAGTGTCCACCCTTATGTCTCATCCAGCTGTGGGTCTAGATATGGTCAATCCAGGTTGCATCACAGCCCCTGAACGCATTGTGTAAGAATTTCTATCTCTTTCACTGTCGTTGTTTCATGGGTTTTTCAAAGTAATTTATTTTCATAATGGGGTTTAGCTGCTTTTCACTGCTGTGTTTATGCCGCTTTACACCCACTTGACACACTAACAGAGAGATATCAATACATAGGTTTTAAGATTATTACTAGTCAGGTATATTCTTGTGCGGTGAATAGGGCGTGTTGAGTCCAGTTCTCTGAGCAAGGAGTAGGTCTTGTCTACTACATATTGGGTTTATGGAACGGTATCTGAGCTAATTTGATACCCTTGTTTTATGTATCACCCCACCTCCCCTTTCCCGTTAAGCAGCCATAGTGTGTTTTCTGCATGTGTGACTCTGTTCTGTTTTGTAATTCAGTTCAAGTGTAACGGTTTTTACATTCCCTCTAAAAGTGATACCTTATGAGAAGTGTCCTTTTCTGTGTGACTTATTTCACTTAGAATCGTCGTACCTAAATCCACTCATCATGCTGCTACTAACCTTATGACATTGATTTCATGGCTGAGTGATATTCCATTGTACATAAGGACCACAACTTCTTTATCCATTTTTCTCTTTCCTGGGATATTGACGGTGGAATGAAGTGGAGGTCCTTGTCAACAGAGCAGCCCTCAACTTTGGGGTGCTTGTGTCTTGCTGATTTTTCATTTTCCCAATTTATACCCCCATGAGTGGAAGTGCCCTATGCTCTCTAAGCTGTGTTTTTCAGATGTTTCAGGACTCACCGGACACTTCTCCAGAGTGGCTCTTGGCAATTTACATCCCGCTCATCAGTGTAGCAAGGCTCCCATTTCTCCATGGCCTGTCCTGCATTTCAGGTTTTGACACTTTTTTCAGCATGGCCCTTTTGGCCGATGGGAAGCGAGACTTCTTTGTAGCGCTGATTTGCCTTTCCAGGTTGCTTGGTTGGCCAAAAAGGGCGCATGCGTTTTTTCCTAAATATATTCAGGAAAAAACGCATACGCCCTTTTTGGCCAAGGGCATCATTGTCAACGTTTTGCCGCTTTTCATGTGCTTTAAAGGCGATTCGTATCTACCTCCTGAAATCTGTTTCCTGCAATTCTGCCTTGATTTCAAATCCTTTTCTTTGCCTTCCCTCAATATATTTGTGGACGAGAGTTATCATTAATAACTCTGCAGGTTTGTGAATTGCAGTGCCCTGAACCTCCATTTTACAACTCGTTTTTATGGGAGCTAGCCGCAAAATCGCAGAATGGCTTCAGGCCCTGTTCTGGTTCCGGGGGGCAGGCTGAGCCTGTGGTTAATTCTTCTTTCTGATGGGAAAATAGAGTGACCTGTGCCTGTCCCAACACCAAGAGCTAGTCTCTCGTTGGTTCCACGTCTTCCCGTTTATCCTCAGGAAAAATTGCAACCTCTACAGAACAGGAGGATAAAGGTGCTGATGCTCCAAGTAGGGAGCTTGCTAGTAAAGCGGCTGGAATGGCGAACCCGGGCACAAGGAGATGAGAAATGAGGTGCGTTTTAGAAACCTTTCCCCATCACACGGTGTACCATCTTCTGGGTTTCTCATGCATGTTTTTGATGTAGGAAGATGCCCTTGAACCTGGAGATTTGGGACCCATGCGATGGGTACCACACAGTATTACTTTAAAGGGTCTGCGTTTGCTCACCCAACCTCACCAAACCTCTCAGCCCCAAGAGTGTCCATCCTTATGTCTCATCCAGCTGTGGGTCTAGATATGGTCAATCCAGGTTGCATCACAGCCCCTGAACGCATTGTGTAAGAATTTCTCTCTCTTTCACTGTCTTTGTTTCATGGGTTTTTCAAAATAATTTATTTTCATAATGGGATTTAGCTGCTTTTCACTGCTGTGTTTATGCCGCTTTACATCCACTTGACACACTAACAGAGAGAT
Source organism: Balaenoptera borealis (assembly GCF_965194805.1). NCBI lineage: Eukaryota > Metazoa > Chordata > Mammalia > Artiodactyla > Balaenopteridae > Balaenoptera > Balaenoptera borealis. The sequence goes on along the minus strand of NW_028123103.1, from coordinate 92,125 downwards.
ATCAATACATAGGTTTTACGATTTTTACTAATCAGATATATTCTTGTGTGGTGAATAGGGCGTGTTGAGTCCAGTTCTCTGAGCAAGGAGTAGGTCTTGTCTATTACATATTGGGTTTATGGAACGGTATCTGAACTAATTTGATACCCTTGTTTTATGTATCACCCCACCTCACCTTTCCCGTTAAGCAGCCATAGTGTGTTTTCTGCATGTGTGACTCTGTTCTGTTTTGTAATTCAGTTCAAGTGTAACGGTTTTTACATTCCCTCTATCAGTGATACCTTATGAGAAGTGTCCTTTTTTGTTTGACATATTTCACTTAGAATCGTCGTACCTAAATCCACTCATCATGCTGCTACTAACCTTACGACATTGATTTCATGGCTGAGTGATATTCCATTGTACATAAGGACCACAACTTCTTTATCCATTTTTCTCTTTCCTGGGATATTGAAGGTGGAATGAAGTGGAGGTCCTGGTCAACAGAGCAGCCCTCAACTTTGGGGTGCTTGTGTCTTGCTGATTTTTCATTTTCCCAATTTATACCCCCATGAGTGGAAGTGCCCTATGCTCTCTAAGCTGTGTTTTTCAGATGTTTCAGGACACACCGTACACTTCTCCAGAGTGGCTGTTGGCAATTTACATCCCGCCCATCAGTGTAGCAAGGCTCCCATTTCTCCATGGCCTGTCCTGCATTTCTGGTTTTGACACTTTTTTCAGCATGGCCCTTTTGACCGATGGGAAGCGAGACTTCTCTGTAGCGCTGATTTGCCTTTCCAGGTTGCTTGGTTGGCCAAAAAGGGCGTATGCGTTTTTTCCTGAATATATTCAGGAAAAAACGCATACGCCCTTTTTGGCCAAGGGCATCATTGTCAACGTTTTGCCGCTTTTCATGTGCTTTAAAGGCGATTCGTATCTACCTCCTGAAATCTGTTTCGTGCAATTCTGCCTTGATTTCAAATCCTCTTCTTTGCCTTCCCTCAATATATTTGTGGACGAGAGTTATCATTTATAACTCTGCAGGTTTGTGAATTGCAGTGCCCTGAACCTCCATTTTACAACTCGCTTTTTTGGGAGCTGGCCGCAAAAGCGCAGGATGGCTTCAGGCCCTGTTCTGGTTCCGGGGGGCAGGCTGAGCCTGTGGTTAATTCTTCTTCCTGATGGGAAAATAGAGTGACCTGTGCCTGTCCCGACACCAAGAGCTAGTCTCTCGTTGGTTCCCCGTCTTTCCGTTCATCCTCAGGACAAATTGCAACCTGTACGGAACAGGAGGTTAAAGGTGCTGATGCTCCAAGTAGGGAGATTGCTAGTAAAGCGGCTGGAAAGGCGAACCCGGGCACAAGGAGATGAGAAATGAGGTGCGTTTTAGAAACCTTTCCCCATCACACGGTGTACCATCTTCTGGGTTTCTCATGCATGTTTTCGATGTAGGAAGATGCCCTTGAAGCTGGAGATTTGGGACCCATGCGATGGGTACCACGCAGTATTACTTTAAAGGGTCTGCGTTTGCTCACCCAACCTCACCAAACCTCTCAGCCCCAAGAGTGTCCACCCTTATGTCTCATCCAGCTGTGGGTCTAGATATGGTCAATCCAGGTTGCATCACAGCCCCTGAACTCATTGTGTAAGAATTTCTCTCTCTTTCACTGTCGTTGTTTCATGGGTTTTTCAAAGTAATTTATTTTCATAATGGGGTTTAGCTGCTTTTCACGGCTGTGTTTATGCCGCTTTACACCCACTTGACACACTAACAGAGAGATATCAATACATAGGTTTTAAGATTATTACTAGTCAGATATATTCTTGTGCGGTGAATAGGGCGTGTTGAGTCCAGTTCTCTGAGCAAGGAGTAGGTCTTGTCTATTACATATTGGGTTTATGGAACGGTATCTGAGCTAATTTGATACCCTTGTTTTATGTATCACCCCACCTCACCTTTCCCGTTAAGCAGCCATAGTGTGTTTTCTGCATGTGTGACTCTGTTCTGTTTTGTAATTCAGTTCAAGTGTAACGGTTTTTACATTCCCTCTATCAGTGATACCTTAGGAGAAGTGTCCTTTTCTGTGTGACTTATTTCACTTAGAATCGTCATACCTAAATCCACTCATCATGCTGCTACTAACCTTATGACATTGATTTCATGGCTGAGTGATATTCCATTGTACATAAGGACCACAACTTCTTTATCCATTTTTCTCTTTCCTGGGATATTTAAGGTGGAATGAAGTGGAGGTCCTTGTCAACAGAGCAGCCCTCAACTTTGCGGTGCTTGTGTCTTGCTGATTTTTAATTTTCCCAATTTATACCCCCATGAGTGGAAGTGCCCTATGCTCTCTAAGCTGTGTTTTTCAGATGTTTCAGGACACACCGTACACTTCTCCAGAGTGGCTGTTGGCAATTTACATCCCGCCCATCAGTGTAGCAAGGCTCCCATTTCTCCATGGCCTGTCCTGCATTTCTGGTTTTGACACTTTTTTGAGCATGGCCCTTTTGACCGATGGGAAGCGAGACTTCTCTGTAGCGCTGATTTGCCTTTCCAGGTTGCTTGGTTGGCCAAAAAGGGCGTATGCGTTTTTTCCTGAATATATTCAGGAAAAAACGCATACGCCCTTTTTGGCCAAGGGCATCATTGTCAACGTTTTGCCGCTTTTCATGTGCTTTAAAGGCGATTCGTATCTACCTCCTGAAATCTGTTTCGTGCAATTCTGCCTTGATTTCAAATCCTCTTCTTTGCCTTCCCTCAATATATTTGTGGACGAGAGTTATCATTTATAACTCTGCAGGTTTGTGAATTGCAGTGCCCTGAACCTCCATTTTACAACTCGCTTTTTTGGGAGCTGGCCGCAAAAGCGCAGGATGGCTTCAGGCCCTGTTCTGGTTCCGGGGGGCAGGCTGAGCCTGTGGTTAATTCTTCTTCCTGATGGGAAAATAGAGTGACCTGTGCCTGTCCCAACACCAAGAGCTAGTCTCTCGTTGGTTCCCCGTCTTCCCGTTCATCCTCAGGACAAATTGCAACCTGTACGGAACAGGAGGTTAAAGGTGCTGATGCTCCAATTAGGGAGATTGCTAGTAAAGCGGCTGGAATGGCGAACCCGGGCACAAGGAGATGAGAAATGAGGTGCGTTTTAGAAACCTTTCCCCATCACACGGTGTACTATCTTCTGGGTTTCTCATGCATGTTTTCGATGTAGGAAGATGCCCTTGAAGCTGGAGATTTGGGACCCATGCGATGGGTACCACGCAGTATTACTTTAAAGGGTCTGCGTTTGCTCACCCAACCTCACCAAACCTCTCAGCCCCAAGAGTGTCCACCCTTATGTCTCATCCAGCTGTGGGTCTAGATATGGTCAATCCAGGTTGCATCACAGCCCCTGAACTCATTGTGTAAGAATTTCTCTCTCTTTCACTGTCGTTGTTTCATGGGTTTTTCAAAGTAATTTATTTTCATAATGGGGTTTAGCTGCTTTTCACTGCTGTGTTTATGCCGCTTTACACCCACTTGACACACTAACAGAGATATATCAATACATAGGTTTTAAGATTATTACTAGTCAGATATATTCTTGTGCGGTGAATAGGGCGTGTTGAGTCCAGTTCTCTGAGCAAGGAGTAGGTCTTGTCTACTACATATTGGGTTTATGGAACGGTATCTGAGCTAATTTGATACCCTTGTTTTATGTATCACCCCACCTCCCCTTTCCCGTTAAGCAGCCATAGTGTGTTTTCTGCATGTGTGACTCTGTTCTGTTTTGTAATTCAGTTCAAGTGTAACGGTTTTTACATTCCCTCTATCAGTGATACCTTATGAGAAGTGTCCTTTTCTGTGTGACTTATTTCACTTAGAATCGTCGTACCTAAATCCACTCATCATGCTGCTACTAACCTTATGACATTGATTTCATGGCTGAGTGATATTCCATTGCACATAAGGACCACAACTTCTTTATCCATTTTTCTCTTTCCTGGGATATTGACGGTTGAATGAAGTGGAGGTCCTTGTCAACAGAGCAGCCCTCAACTTTGGGGTGCTTGTGTCTTGCTGATTTTTAATTTTCCCAATTTATACCCCCATGAGTGGAAGTGCCCTATGCTCTCTAAGCTGTGTTTTTCAGATGTTTCAGGACACACCGTACACTTCTCCAGAGTGGCTGTTGGCAATTTACATCCCGCCCATCAGTGTAGCAAGGCTCCCATTTCTCCATGGCCTGTCCTGCATTTCTGGTTTTGACACTTTTTTCAGCATGGCCCTTTTGACCGATGGGAAGCGAGACTTCTCTGTAGCGCTGATTTGCCTTTCCAGGTTGCTTGGTTGGCCAAAAAGGGCGTATGCGTTTTCTCCTGAATATATTCAGGAAAAAACGCATACGCCCTTTTTGGCCAAGGGCATCATTGACAACGTCTTGCCGCTTTTCATGTGCTTTAAAGGCGATTCGTATCTACCTCCTGAAATCTGTTTCGTGCAATTCTGCCTTGATTTCAAATCCTCTTCTTTGCCTTCCCTCAATATATTTGTGGACGAGAGTTATCATTTATAACTCTGCAGGTTTGTGAATTGCAGTGCCCTGAACCTCCATTTTACAACTCGCTTTTTTGGGAGCTGGCCGCAAAAGCGCAGGATGGCTTCAGGCCCTGTTCTGGTTCCGGGGGGCAGGCTGAGCCTGTGGTTAATTCTTCTTCCTGATGGGAAAATAGAGTGACCTGTGCCTGTCCCGACACCAAGAGCTAGTCTCTCGTTGGTTCCCCGTCTTCCCGTTCATCCTCAGGACAAATTGCAACCTGTACGGAACAGGAGGTTAAAGGTGCTGATGCTCCAAGTAGGGAGATTGCTAGTAAAGCGGCTGGAAAGGCAAACCCGGGCACAAGGAGATGAGAAATGAGGTGCGTTTTAGAAACCTTTCCCCATCACACGGTGTACCATCTTCTGGGTTTCTCATGCATGTTTTCGATGTAGGAAGATGCCCTTGAACCTGGAGATTTGGGACCCATGCGATGGGTACCACGCTGTATTACTTTAAAGGGTCTGCGTTTGCTCACCCAACCTCACCAAACCTCTCAGACCCAAGAGTGTCCACCGTTATGTCTCATCCAGCTGTGGGTCTAGATATGGTCAATCCAGGTTGCATCACAGCCCCTGAACTCATTGTGTAAGAATTTCTATCTCTTTCACTGTCGTTGTTTCATGGGTTTTTCAAAGTAATTTATTTTCATAATGGGGTTTAGCTGCTTTTCACTGCTGTGTTTATGCCGCTTTACACCCACTTGACACACTAACAGAGAGATATCAATACATAGGTTTTAAGATTATTACAAGTCAGATATATTCTTGTGTGGTGAATAGGGCGTGTTCAGTCCAGTTCTCTGAGCAAGGAGTAGGTCTTGTCTACTACATATTGGGTTTATGGAACGGTATCTGAGCTAATTTGATACCCTTGTTTTATGTATCACCCCACCTCACCTTTACCGTTAAGCAGCCATAGTGTGTTTTCTGCATGTGTGACTCTGTTCTGTTTTGTAATTCAGTTCAAGTGTAACGGTTTTTACATTCCCTCTATCAGTGATACCTTATGAGAAGTGTCCTTTTCTGTGTGACTTATTTCACTTAGAATCGTCGTACCTAAATCCACTCATCATGCTGCTACTAACCTTATGACATTGATTTCATGGCTGAGTGATATTCCATTGCACATAAGGACCACAACTTCTTTATCCATTTTTCTCTTTCCTGGGATATTGACGGTTGAATGAAGTGGAGGTCCTTGTCAACAGAGCAGCCCTCAACTTTGGGGTGCTTGTGTCTTGCTGATTTTTAATTTTCCCAATTTATACCCCCATGAGTGGAAGTGCCCTATGCTCTCTAAGCTGTGTTTTTCAGATGTTTCAGGACACACCGTACACTTCTCCAGAGTGGCTGTTGGCAATTTACATCCCGCCCATCAGTGTAGCAAGGCTCCCATTTCTCCATGGCCTGTCCTGCATTTCTGGTTTTGACACTTTTTTCAGCATGGCCCTTTTGACCGATGGGAAGCGAGACTTCTCTGTAGCGCTGATTTGCCTTTCCAGGTTGCTTGGTTGGCCAAAAAGGGCGTATGCGTTTTCTCCTGAATATATTCAGGAAAAAACGCATACGCCCTTTTTGGCCAAGGGCATCATTGACAACGTCTTGCCGCTTTTCATGTGCTTTAAAGGCGATTCGTATCTACCTCCTGAAATCTGTTTCGTGCAATTCTGCCTTGATTTCAAATCCTCTTCTTTGCCTTCCCTCAATATATTTGTGGACGAGAGTTATCATTTATAACTCTGCAGGTTTGTGAATTGCAGTGCCCTGAACCTCCATTTTACAACTCGCTTTTTTGGGAGCTGGCCGCAAAAGCGCAGGATGGCTTCAGGCCCTGTTCTGGTTCCGGGGGGCAGGCTGAGCCTGTGGTTAATTCTTCTTCCTGATGGGAAAATAGAGTGACCTGTGCCTGTCCCGACACCAAGAGCTAGTCTCTCGTTGGTTCCCCGTCTTCCCGTTCATCCTCAGGACAAATTGCAACCTGTACGGAACAGGAGGTTAAAGGTGCTGATGCTCCAAGTAGGGAGATTGCTAGTAAAGCGGCTGGAAAGGCAAACCCGGGCACAAGGAGATGAGAAATGAGGTGCGTTTTAGAAACCTTTCCCCATCACACGGTGTACCATCTTCTGGGTTTCTCATGCATGTTTTCGATGTAGGAAGATGCCCTTGAACCTGGAGATTTGGGACCCATGCGATGGGTACCACGCAGTATTACTTTAAAGGGTCTGCGTTTGCTCACCCAACCTCACCAAACCTCTCAGCCCCAAGAGTGTCCACCCTTATGTCTCATCCAGCTGTGGGTCTAGATATGGTCAATCCAGGTTGCATCACAGCCCCTGAACTCATTGTGTAAGAATTTCTCTCTCTTTCACTGTCGTTGTTTCATGGGTTTTTCAAAGTAATTTATTTTCATAATGGGGTTTAGTTGCTTTTCACGGCTGTGTTTATGCCGCTTTACACCCACTTGACACACTAACAGAGAGATATCAATACATAGGTTTTAAGATTATTACTAGTCAGATATATTCTTGTGCGGTGAATAGGGCGTGTTGAGTCCAGTTCTCTGAGCAAGGAGTAGGTCTTGTCTACTACATATTGGGTTTATGGAACGGTATCTGAGCTAATTTGATACCCTTGTTTTATGTATCACCCCACCTCACCTTTACCGTTAAGCAGCCATAGTGTGTTTTCTGCATGTGTGACTCTGTTCTGTTTTGTAATTCAGTTCAAGTGTAACGGTTTTTACATTCCCTCTATCAGTGATACCTTATGAGAAGTGTCCTTTTCTGTGTGACTTATTTCACTTAGAATCGTCGTACCTAAATCCACTCATCATGCTGCTACTAACCTTATGACATTGATTTCATGGCTGAGTGATATTCCATTGTACATAAGGACCACAACTTCTTTATCCATTTTTCTCTTTCCTGGGATATTGACGGTTGAATGAAGTGGAGGTCCTTGTCAACAGAGCAGCCCTCAACTTTGGGGTGCTTGTGTCTTGCTGATTTTTCATTTTCCCAATTTATACCCCCATGAGTGGAAGTGCCCTATGCTCTCTAAGCTGTGTTTTTCAGATGTTTCAGGACACACCGTACACTTCTCCAGAGTGGCTGTTGGCAATTTACATCCCGCCCATCAGTGTAGCAAGGCTCCCATTTCTCCATGGCCTGTCCTGCATTTCTGGTTTTGACACTTTTTTCAGCATGGCCCTTTTGACCGATGGGAAGCGAGACTTCTCTGTAGCGCTGATTTGCCTTTCCAGGTTGCTTGGTTGGCCAAAAAGGGCGTATGCGTTTTTTCCTGAATATATTCAGGAAAAAACGCATACGCCCTTTTTGGCCAAGGGCATCATTGTCAACGTTTTGCCGCTTTTCATGTGCTTTAAAGGCGATTCGTATCTACCTCCTGAAATCTGTTTCGTGCAATTCTGCCTTGATTTCAAATCCTCTTCTTTGCCTTCCCTCAATATATTTGTGGACGAGAGTTATCATTTATAACTCTGCAGGTTTGTGAATTGCAGTGCCCTGAACCTCCATTTTACAACTCGCTTTTTTGGGAGCTGGCCGCAAAAGCGCAGGATGGCTTCAGGCCCTGTTCTGGTTCCGGGGGGCAGGCTGAGCCTGTGGTTAATTCTTCTTCCTGATGGGAAAATAGAGTGACCTGTGCCTGTCCCGACACCAAGAGCTAGTCTCTCGTTGGTTCCCCGTCTTCCCGTTCATCCTCAGGACAAATTGCAACCTGTACGGAACAGGAGGTTAAAGGTGCTGATGCTCCAAGTAGGGAGATTGCTAGTAAAGTGGCTGGAAAGGCGAACCCGGGCACAAGGAGATGAGAAATGAGGTGCGTTTTAGAAACCTTTCCCCATCACACGGTGTACCATCTTCTGGGTTTCTCATGCATGTTTTCGATGTAGGAAGATGCCCTTGAACCTGGAGATTTGGGACCCATGCGATGGGTACCACGCTGTATTACTTTAAAGGGTCTGCGTTTGCTCACCCAACCTCACCAAACCTCTCAGCCCCAAGAGTGTCCACCGTTATGTCTCATCCAGCTGTGGGTCTAGATATGGTCAATCCAGGTTGCATCACAGCCCCTGAACTCATTGTGTAAGAATTTCTATCTCTTTCACTGTCGTTGTTTCATGGGTTTTTCAAAGTAATTTATTTTCATAATGGGGTTTAGCTGCTTTTCACTGCTGTGTTTATGCCGCTTTACACCCACTTGACACACTAACAGAGAGATATCAATACATAGGTTTTAAGATTATTACTAGTCAGATATATTCTTGTGTGGTGAATAGGGCGTGTTGAGTCCAGTTCTCTGAGCAAGGAGTAGGTCTTGTCTACTACATATTGGGTTTATGGAACGGTATCTGAGCTAATTTGATACCCTTGTTTTATGTATCACCCCACCTCCCCTTTCCCGTTAAGCAGCCATAGTGTGTTTTCTGCATGTGTGACTCTGTTCTGTTTTGTAATTCAGTTCAAGTGTAACGGTTTTTTCATTCCCTCTATAAGTGATACCTTATGAGAAGTGTCCTTTTCTGTGTGACTTATTTCACTTAGAATCGTCGTACCTAAATCCACTCATCATGCTGCTACTAACCTTATGACATTGATTTCATGGCAGAGTGATATTCCATTGTACATAAGGACCACAACTTCTTTATCCATTTTTCTCTTTCCTGGGATATTGACGGTGGAATGAAGTGGAGGTCCTTGTCAACAGAGCAGCCCTCAACTTTGGGGTGCTTGTGTCTTGCTGATTTTTAATTTTCCCAATTTATACCCCCATGAGTGGAAGTGCCCTATGCTCTCTAAGCTGTGTTTTTCAGATGTTTCAGGACACACCGTACACTTCTCCAGAGTGGCTGTTGGCAATTTACATCCCGCCCATCAGTGTAGCAAGGCTCCCATTTCTCCATGGCCTGTCCTGCATTTCTGGTTTTGACACTTTTTTCAGCATGGCCCTTTTGACCGATGGGAAGCGAGACTTCTCTGTAGCGCTGATTTGCCTTTCCAGGTTGCTTGGTTGGCCAAAAAGGGCGTATGCGTTTTTTCCTGAATATATTCAGGAAAAAACGCATACGCCCTTTTTGACCAAGGGCATCATTGTCAACATTTTGCCGCTTTTCATGTGCTTTAAAGGCGATTCGTATCTACCTCCTGAAATCTGTTTCGTGCAATTCTGCCTTGATTTCAAATCGTCTTCTTTGCCTTCCCTCAATATATTTGTGGACGAGAATTATCATTTATAACTCTGCAGGTTTGTGAATTGCAGTGCCCTGAACCTCCATTTTACAACTCGCTTTTTTGGGAGCTGGCCGCAAAAGTGCAGGATGGCTTCAGGCCCTGTTCTGGTTCCGGGGGGCAGGCTGAGCCTGTGGTTAATTCTTCTTCCTGATGGGAAAATAGAGTGACCTGTGCCTGTCCCGACACCAAGAGCTAGTCTCTCGTTGGTTCCCCGTCTTCCCGTTCATCCTCAGGACAAATTGCAACCTGTACGGAACAGGAGGTTAAAGGTGCTGATGCTCCAAGTAGGGAGATTGCTAGTAAAGCGGCTGGAATGGCGAACCCGGGCACAAGGAGATGAGAAATGAGGTGCGTTTTAGAAACCTTTCCCCATCACACGGTGTACCATCGTCTGGGTTTCTCATGCATGTTTTCGATGTAGGAAGATGCCCTTGAACCTGGAGATTTGGGACCCATGCGATGGGTACCACGCAGTATTACTTTAAAGGGTCTGCGTTTGCTCACCCAACCTCACCAAACCTCTCAGCCCCAAGAGTGTCCACCCTTATGTCTCATCCAGCTGTGGGTCTAGATATGGTCAATCCAGGTTGCATCACAGCCCCTGAACGCATTGTGTAAGAATTTCTCTCTCTTTCACTGTCGTTGTTTCATGGGTTTTTCAAAGTAAATTATTTTCATAATGGGGTTTAGCTGCTTTTCACTGCTGTGTTTATGCCGCTTTACACCCACATGACACACTAACAGAGAGATATCAATACATAGGTTTTAAGATTATTACTAGTCAGATATATTCTTGTGCGGTGAATAGGGCGTGTTGAGTCCAGTTCTCTGAGCAAGGAGTAGGTCTTGTCTACTACATATTGGGTTTATGGAACGGTATCTGAGCTAATTTGATACCCTTGTTTTATGTATCACCCCACCTCCCCTTTCCCGTTAAGCAGCCATAGTGTGTTTTCTGCATGTGTGACTCTGTTCTGTTTTGTAATTCAGTTCAAGTGTAACGGTTTTTACATTCCCTCTAAAAGTGATACCTTATGAGAAGTGTCCTTTTCTGTGTGACTTATTTCACTTAGAATCGTCGTACCTAAATCCACTCATCATGCTGCTACTAACCTTATGACATTGATTTCATGGCTGAGTGATATTCCATTGTACATAAGGACCACAACTTCTTTATCCATTTTTCTCTTTCCTGGGATATTGACGGTGGAATGAAGTGGAGGTCCTTGTCAACAGAGCAGCCCTCAACTTTGGGGTGCTTGTGTCTTGCTGATTTTTCATTTTCCCAATTTATACCCCCATGAGTGGAAGTGCCCTATGCTCTCTAAGCTGTGTTTTTCAGATGTTTCAGGACACACCGTACACTTCTCCAGAGTGGCTGTTGGCAATTTACATCCCGCCCATCAGTGTAGCAAGGCTCCCATTTCTCCATGGCCTGTCCTGCATTTCTGGTTTTGACACTTTTTTCAGCATGGCCCTTTTGACCGATGGGAAGCGAGACTTCTCTGTAGCGCTGATTTGCCTTTCCAGGTTGCTTGGTTGGCCAAAAAGGGCGTATGCGTTTTTTCCTGAATATATTCAGAAAAAAACGCATACGCCCTTTTTGGCCAAGGGCATCATTGTCAACGTTTTGCCGCTTTTCATGTGCTTTAAAGGCGATTCGTATCTACCTCCTGAAATCTGTTTCGTGCAATTCTGCCTTGATTTCAAATCCTCTTCTTTGCCTTCCCTCAATATATTTGTGGACGAGAGTTATCATTTATAACTCTGCAGGTTTGTGAATTGCAGTGCCCTGAACCTCCATTTTACAACTCGCTTTTTTGGGAGCTGGCCGCAAAAGCGCAGGATGGCTTCAGGCCCTGTTCTGGTTCCGGGGGGCAGGCTGAGCCTGTGGTTAATTCTTCTTCCTGATGGGAAAATAGAGTGACCTGTGCCTGTCCCGACACCAAGAGCTAGTCTCTCGTTGGTTCCCCATCTTCCCGTTCATCCTCAGGACAAATTGCAACCTGTACGGAACAGGAGGTTAAAGGTGCTGATGCTCCAAGTAGGGAGATTGCTAGTAAAGCGGCTGGAAAGGCGAACCCAGGCACAAGGAGATGAGAAATGAGGTGCGTTTTAGAAACCTTTCCCCATCACACGGTGTACCATCTTCTGGGTTTCTCATGCATGTTTTCGATGTAGGAAGATGCCCTTGAACCTGGAGATTTGGGACCCATGCGATGGGTACCATGCAGTATTACTTTAAAGGGTCTGCGTTTGCTCACCCAACCTCACCAAACCTCTCAGCCCCAAGAGTGTCCACCCTTATGTCTCATCCAGCTGTGGGTCTAGATATGGTCAATCCAGGTTGCATCACAGCCCCTGAACGCATTGTGTAAGAATTTCTCTCTCTTTCACTGTCGTTGTTTCATGGGTTTTTCAAAGTAAATTATTTTCATAATGGGGTTTAGCTGCTTTTCACTGCTGTGTTTATGCCGCTTTACACCCACATGACACACTAACAGAGAGATATCAATACATAGGTTTTAAGATTATTACTAGTCAGATATATTCTTGTGCGGTGAATAGGGCGTGTTGAGTCCAGTTCTCTGAGCAAGGAGTAGGTCTTGTCTACTACATATTGGGTTTATGGAACGGTATCTGAGCTAATTTGATACCCTTGTTTTATGTATCACCCCACCTCCCCTTTCCCGTTAAGCAGCCATAGTGTGTTTTCTGCATGTGTGACTCTGTTCTGTTTTGTAATTCAGTTCAAGTGTAACGGTTTTTACATTCCCTCTAAAAGTGATACCTTATGAGAAGTGTCCTTTTCTGTGTGACTTATTTCACTTAGAATCGTCGTACCTAAATCCACTCATCATGCTGCTACTAACCTTATGACATTGATTTCATGGCTGAGTGATATTCCATTGTACATAAGGACCACAACTTCTTTATCCATTTTTCTCTTTCCTGGGATATTGACGGTGGAATGAAGTGGAGGTCCTTGTCAACAGAGCAGCCCTCAACTTTGGGGTGCTTGTGTCTTGCTGATTTTTCATTTTCCCAATTTATACCCCCATGAGTGGAAGTGCCCTATGCTCTCTAAGCTGTGTTTTTCAGATGTTTCAGGACACACCGTACACTTCTCCAGAGTGGCTGTTGGCAATTTACATCCCGCCCATCAGTGTAGCAAGGCTCCCATTTCTCCATGGCCTGTCCTGCATTTCTGGTTTTGACACTTTTTTCAGTATGGCCCTTTTGACCGATGGGAAGCGAGACTTCTCTGTAGCGCTGATTTGCCTTTCCAGGTTGCTTGGTTGGCCAAAAAGGGCGTATGCGTTTTTTCCTGAATATATTCAGAAAAAAACGCATACGCCCTTTTTGGCCAAGGGCATCATTGTCAACGTTTTGCCGCTTTTCATGTGCTTTAAAGGCGATTCGTATCTACCTCCTGAAATCTGTTTCGTGCAATTCTGCCTTGATTTCAAATCCTCTTCTTTGCCTTCCCTCAATATATTTGTGGACGAGAGTTATCATTTATAACTCTGCAGGTTTGTGAATTGCAGTGCCCTGAACCTCCATTTTACAACTCGCTTTTTTGGGAGCTGGCCGCAAAAGCGCAGGATGGCTTCAGGCCCTGTTCTGGTTCCGGGGGGCAGGGTGAGCCTGTGGTTAATTCTTCTTCCTGATGGGAAAATAGAGTGACCTGTGCCTGTCCCGACACCAAGAGCTAGTCTCTCGTTGGTTCCCCATCTTCCCGTTCATCCTCAGGACAAATTGCAACCTGTACGGAACAGGAGGTTAAAGGTGCTGATGCTCCAAGTAGGGAGATTGCTAGTAAAGCGGCTGGAAAGGCGAACCCAGGCACAAGGAGATGAGAAATGAGGTGCGTTTTAGAAACCTTTCCCCATCACACGGTGTACCATCTTCTGGGTTTCTCATGCATGTTTTCGATGTAGGAAGATGCCCTTGAACCTGGAGATTTGGGACCCATGCGATGGGTACCATGCAGTATTACTTTAAAGGGTCTGCGTTTGCTCACCCAACCTCACCAAACCTCTCAGCCCCAAGAGTGTCCACCCTTATGTCTCATCCAGCTGTGGGTCTAGATATGGTCAATCCAGGTTGCATCACAGCCCCTGAACTCATTGTGTAAGAATTTCTCTCTCTTTCACTGTCGTTGTTTCATGGGTTTTTCAAAGTAATTTATTTTCATAATGGGGTTTAGCTGCTTTTCACTGCTGTGTTTATGCCGCTTTACACCCACTTGACACACTAACAGAGAGATATCAATACATAGGTTTTAAGATTATTACTAGTCAGATATATTCTTGTGCGGTGAATAGGGCGTGTTGAGTCCAGTTCTCTGAGCAAGGAGTAGGTCTTGTCTATTACATATTGGGTTTATGGAACGGTATCTGAGCTAATTTGATACCCTTGTTTTATGTATCACCCCACCTCACCTTTACCGTTAAGCAGCCATAGTGTGTTTTCTGCATGTGTGACTCTGTTCTGTTTTGTAATTCAGTTCAAGTGTAACGGTTTTTACATTCCCTCTATCAGTGATACCTTACGAGAAGTGTCCTTTTCTGTGTGACTTATTTCACTTAGAATCGTCGTACCTAAATCCACTCATCATGCTGCTACTAACCTTATGACATTGATTTCATGGCTGAGTGATATTCCATTGTACATAAGGACCACAACTTCTTTATCCATTTTTCTCTTTCCTGGGATATTGACGGTGGAATGAAGTGGAGGTCCTTGTCAACAGAGCAGCCCTCAACTTTGGGGTGCTTGTGTCTTGCTGATTTTTAATTTTCCCAATTTATACCCCCATGAGTGGAAGTGCCCTATGCTCTCTAAGCTGTGTTTTTCAGATGTTTCAGGACACACCGTACACTTCTCCAGAGTGGCTGTTGGCAATTTACATCCCGCCCATCAGTGTAGCAAGGCTCCCATTTCTCCATGGCCTGTCCTGCATTTCTGGTTTTGACACTTTTTTCAGCATGGCCCTTTTGACCGATGGGAAGCGAGACTTCTCTGTAGCGCTGATTTGCCTTTCCAGGTTGCTTGGTTGGCCAAAAAGGGCGTATGCGTTTTTTCCTGAATATATTCAGGAAAAAACGCATACGCCCTTTTTGGCCAAGGGCATCATTGTCAACGTTTTGCCGCTTTTCATGTGCTTTAAAGGCGATTCGTATCTACCTCCTGAAATCTGTTTCGTGCAATTCTGCCTTGATTTCAAATCCTCTTCTTTGCCTTCCCTCAATATATTTGTGGACGAGAGTTATCATTTATAACTCTGCAGGTTTGTGAATTGCAGTGCCCTGAACCTCCATTTTACAACTCGCTTTTTTGGGAGCTGGCCGCAAAAGTGCAGGATGGCTTCAGGCCCTGTTCTGGTTCCGGGGGGCAGGCTGAGCCTGTGGTTAATTCTTCTTCCTGATGGGAAAATAGAGTGACCTGTGCCTGTCCCGACACCAAGAGCTAGTCTCTCGTTGGTTCCCCATCTTCCCGTTCATCCTCAGGACAAATTGCAACCTGTACGGAACAGGAGGTTAAAGGTGCTGATGCTCCAAGTAGGGAGATTGCTAGTAAAGCGGCTGGAAAGGCGAACCCGGGCACAAGGAGATGAGAAATGAGGTGCGTTTTAGAAACCTTTCCCCATCACACGGTGTACCATCTTCTGGGTTTCTCATGCATGTTTTCGATGTAGGAAGATGCCCTTGAAGCTGGAGATTTGGGACCCATGCGATGGGTACCACGCAGTATTACTTTAAAGGGTCTGCGTTTGCTCACCCAACCTCACCAAACCTCTCAGCCCCAAGAGTGTCCACCCTTATGTCTCATCCAGCTGTGGGTCTAGATATGGTCAATCCAGGTTGCATCACAGCCCCTGAACTCATTGTGTAAGAATTTCTATCTCTTTCACTGTCGTTGTTTCATGGGTTTTTCAAAGTAATTTATTTTCATAATGGGGTTTAGCTGCTTTTCACTGCTGTGTTTATGCCGCTTTACACCCACTTGACACACTAACAGAGAGATATCAATACATAGGTTTTAAGATTATTACTAGTCAGGTATATTCTTGTGCGGTGAATAGGGCGTGTTGAGTCCAGTTCTCTGAGCAAGGAGTAGGTCTTGTCTACTACATATTGGGTTTATGGAACGGTATCTGAGCTAATTTGATACCCTTGTTTTATGTATCACCCCACCTCCCCTTTCCCGTTAAGCAGCCATAGTCTGTTTTCTGCATGTGTGACTCTGTTCTGTTTTGTAATTCAGTTCAAGTGTAACGGTTTTTACATTCCCTCTAAAAGTGATACCTTATGAGAAGTGTCCTTTTCTGTGTGACTTATTTCACTTAGAATCGTCGTACCTAAATCCACTCATCATGCTGCTACTAACCTTATGACATTGATTTCATGGCTGAGTGATATTCCATTGTACATAAGGACCACAACTTCTTTATCCATTTTTCTCTTTCCTGGGATATTTAAGGTGGAATGAAGTGGAGGTCCTTGTCAACAGAGCAGCCCTCAACTTTGGGGTGCTTGTGTCTTGCTGATTTTTCATTTTCCCAATTTATACCCCCATGAGTGGAAGTGCCCTATGCTCTCTAAGCTGTGTTTTTCAGATGTTTCAGGACACACCGTACACTTCTCCAGAGTGGCTGTTGGCAATTTACATCCCGCCCATCAGTGTAGCAAGGCTCCCATTTCTCCATGGCCTGTCCTGCATTTCTGGTTTTGACACTTTTTTCAGCATGGCCCTTTTGACCGATGGGAAGCGAGACTTCTCTGTAGCGCTGATTTGCCTTTCCAGGTTGCTTGGTTGGCCAAAAAGGGCGTATGCGTTTTTTCCTGAATATATTCAGGAAAAAACGCATACGCCCTTTTTGGCCAAGGGCATCATTGTCAACGTTTTGCCGCTTTTCATGTGCTTTAAAGGCGATTCGTATCTACCTCCTGAAATCTGTTTCGTGCAATTCTGCCTTGATTTCAAATCCTCTTCTTTGCCTTCCCTCAATATATTTGTGGACGAGAGTTATCATTTATAACTCTGCAGGTTTGTGAATTGCAGTGCCCTGAACCTCCATTTTACAACTCGCTTTTTTGGGAGCTGGCCGCAAAACCGCAGGATGGCTTCAGGCCCTGTTCTGGTTCCGGGGGGCAGGCTGAGCCTGTGGTTAATTCTTCTTCCTGATGGGAAAATAGAGTGACCTGTGCCTGTCCCGACACCAAGAGCTAGTCTCTCGTTGGTTCCCCGTCTTCCCGTTCATCCTCAGGACAAATTGCAACCTGTACGGAACAGGAGGTTAAAGGTGCTGATGCTCCAAGTAGGGAGATTGCTAGTAAAGCGGCTGGAATGGCGAACCCGGGCACAAGGAGATGAGAAATGAGGTGCGTTTTAGAAACCTTTCCCCATCACACGGTGTACCATCGTCTGGGTTTCTCATGAATGTTTTCGATGTAGGAAGATGCCCTTGAAGCTGGAGATTTGGGACCCATGCGATGGGTACCACGCAGTATTACTTTAAAGGGTCTGCGTTTGCTCACCCAACCTCACCAAACCTCTCAGCCCCAAGAGTGTCCACCCTTATGTCTCATCCAGCTGTGGGTCTAGATATGGTCAATCCAGGTTGCATCACAGCCCCTGAACGCATTGTGTAAGAATTTCTCTCTCTTTCACTGTCGTTGTTTCATGGGTTTTTCAAAGTAAATTATTTTCATAATGGGGTTTAGCTGCTTTTCACTGCTGTGTTTATGCCGCTTTACACCCACATGACACACTAACAGAGAGATATCAATACATAGGTTTTAAGATTATTACTAGTCAGATATATTCTTGTGCGGTGAATAGGGCGTGTTGAGTCCAGTTCTCTGAGCAAGGAGTAGGTCTTGTCTACTACATATTGGGTTTATGGAACGGTATCTGAGCTAATTTGATACCCTTGTTTTATGTATCACCCCACCTCCCCTTTCCCGTTAAGCAGCCATAGTGTGTTTTCTGCATGTGTGACTCTGTTCTGTTTTGTAATTCAGTTCAAGTGTAACGGTTTTTACATTCCCTCTATCAGTGATACCTTATGAGAAGTGTCCTTTTCTGTGTGACTTATTTCACTTAGAATCGTCGTACCTAAATCCACTCATCATGCTGCTACTAACCTTATGACATTGATTTCATGGCTGAGTGATATTCCATTGTACATAAGGACCACAACTTCTTTATCCATTTTTCTCTTTCCTGGGATATTGACGGTGGAATGAAGTGGAGGTCCTTGTCAACAGAGCAGCCCTCAACTTTGGGGTGCTTGTGTCTTGCTGATTTTTAATTTTCCCAATTTATACCCCCATGAGTGGAAGTGCCCTATGCTCTCTAAGCTGTGTTTTTCAGATGTTTCAGGACACACCGTACACTTCTCCAGAGTGGCTGTTGGCAATTTACATCCCGCCCATCAGTGTAGCAAGGCTCCCATTTCTCCATGGCCTGTCCTGCATTTCTGGTTTTGACACTTTTTTCAGCATGGCCCTTTTGACCGATGGGAAGCGAGACTTCTCTGTAGCGCTGATTTGCCTTTCCAGGTTGCTTGGTTGGCCAAAAAGGGCGTATGCGTTTTTTCCTGAATATATTCAGGAAAAAACGCATACGCCCTTTTTGGCCAAGGGCATCATTGTCAACGTTTTGCCACTTTTCATGTGCTTTAAAGGCGATTCGTATCTACCTCCTGAAATCTGTTTCGTGCAATTCTGCCTTGATTTCAAATCCTCTTCTTTGCCTTCCCTCAATATATTTGTGGACGAGAGTTATCATTTATAACTCTGCAGGTTTGTGAATTGCAGTGCCCTGAACCTCCATTTTACAACTCGCTTTTTTGGGAGCTGGCCGCAAAAGCGCAGGATGGCTTCAGGCCCTGTTCTGGTTCCGGGGGGCAGGCTGAGCCTGTGGTTAATTCTTCTTCCTGATGGGAAAATAGAGTGACCTGTGCCTGTCCCGACACCAAGAGCTAGTCTCTCGTTGGTTCCCCATCTTCCCGTTCATCCTCAGGACAAATTGCAACCTGTACGGAACAGGAGGTTAAAGGTGCTGATGCTCCAAGTAGGGAGATTGCTAGTAAAGCGGCTGGAAAGGCGAACCCGGGCACAAGGAGATGAGAAATGAGGTGCGTTTTAGAAACCTTTCCCCATCACACGGTGTACCATCTTCTGGGTTTCTCATGCATGTTTTCGATGTAGGAAGATGCCCTTGAAGCTGGAGATTTGGGACCCATGCGATGGGTACCACGCAGTATTACTTTAAAGGGTCTGCGTTTGCTCACCCAACCTCACCAAACCTCTCAGCCCCAAGAGTGTCCACCCTTATGTCTCATCCAGCTGTGGGTCTAGATATGGTCAATCCAGGTTGCATCACAGCCCCTGAACTCATTGTGTAAGAATTTCTATCTCTTTCACTGTCGTTGTTTCATGGGTTTTTCAAAGTAATTTATTTTCATAATGGGGTTTAGCTGCTTTTCACTGCTGTGTTTATGCCGCTTTACACCCACTTGACACACTAACAGAGAGATATCAATACATAGGTTTTAAGATTATTACTAGTCAGGTATATTCTTGTGCGGTGAATAGGGCGTGTTGAGTCCAGTTCTCTGAGCAAGGAGTAGGTCTTGTCTACTACATATTGGGTTTATGGAACGGTATCTGAGCTAATTTGATACCCTTGTTTTATGTATCACCCCACCTCCCCTTTCCCGTTAAGCAGCCATAGTCTGTTTTCTGCATGTGTGACTCTGTTCTGTTTTGTAATTCAGTTCAAGTGTAACGGTTTTTACATTCCCTCTAAACGTGATACCTTATGAGAAGTGTCCTTTTCTGTGTGACTTATTTCACTTAGAATCGTCGTACCTAAATCCACTCATCATGCTGCTACTAACCTTATGACATTGATTTCATGGCTGAGTGATATTCCATTGTACATAAGGACCACAACTTCTTTATCCATTTTTCTCTTTCCTGGGATATTGACGGTGGAATGAAGTGGAGGTCCTTGTCAACAGAGCAGCCCTCAACTTTGGGGTGCTTGTGTCTTGCTGATTTTTCATTTTCCCAATTTATACCCCCATGAGTGGAAGTGCCCTATGCTCTCTAAGCTGTGTTTTTCAGATGTTTCAGGACACACCGTACACTTCTCCAGAGTGGCTGTTGGCAATTTACATCCCGCCCATCAGTGTAGCAAGGCTCCCATTTCTCCATGGCCTGTCCTGCATTTCTGGTTTTGACACTTTTTTCAGCATGGCCCTTTTGACCGATGGGAAGCGAGACTTCTCTGTAGCGCTGATTTGCCTTTCCAGGTTGCTTGGTTGGCCAAAAAGGGCGTATGCGTTTTTTCCTGAATATATTCAGGAAAAAACGCATACGCCCTTTTTGGCCAAGGGCATCATTGTCAACGTTTTGCCGCTTTTCATGTGCTTTAAAGGCGATTCGTATCTACCTCCTGAAATCTGTTTCGTGCAATTCTGCCTTGATTTCAAATCCTCTTCTTTGCCTTCCCTCAATATATTTGTGGACGAGAGTTATCATTTATAACTCTGCAGGTTTGTGAATTGCAGTGCCCTGAACCTCCATTTTACAACTCGCTTTTTTGGGAGCTGGCCGCAAAAGCGCAGGATGGCTTCAGGCCCTGTTCTGGTTCCGGGGGGCAGGCTGAGCCTGTGGTTAATTCTTCTTCCTGATGGGAAAATAGAGTGACCTGTGCCTGTCCCGACACCAAGAGCTAGTCTCTCGTTGGTTCCCCGTCTTCCCGTTCATCCTCAGGACAAATTGCAACCTGTACGGAACAGGAGGTTAAAGGTGCTGATGCTCCAAGTAGGGAGATTGCTAGTAAAGCGGCTGGAATGGCGAACCCGGGCACAAGGAGATGAGAAATGAGGTGCGTTTTAGAAACCTTTCCCCATCACACGGTGTACCATCGTCTGGGTTTCTCATGAATGTTTTCGATGTAGGAAGATGCCCTTGAAGCTGGAGATTTGGGACCCATGCGATGGGTACCACGCAGTATTACTTTAAAGGGTCTGCGTTTGCTCACCCAACCTCACCAAACCTCTCAGCCCCAAGAGTGTCCACCCTTATGTCTCATCCAGCTGTGGGTCTAGATATGGTCAATCCAGGTTGCATCACAGCCCCTGAACGCATTGTGTAAGAATTTCTCTCTCTTTCACTGTCGTTGTTTCATGGGTTTTTCAAAGTAAATTATTTTCATAATGGGGTTTAGCTGCTTTTCACTGCTGTGTTTATGCCGCTTTACACCCACATGACACACTAACAGAGAGATATCAATACATAGGTTTTAAGATTATTACTAGTCAGATATATTCTTGTGCGGTGAATAGGGCGTGTTGAGTCCAGTTCTCTGAGCAAGGAGTAGGTCTTGTCTACTACATATTGGGTTTATGGAACGGTATCTGAGCTAATTTGATACCCTTGTTTTATGTATCACCCCACCTCCCCTTTCCCGTTAAGCAGCCATAGTGTGTTTTCTGCATGTGTGACTCTGTTCTGTTTTGTAATTCAGTTCAAGTGTAACGGTTTTTACATTCCCTCTATCAGTGATACCTTACGAGAAGTGTCCTTTTCTGTGTGACTTATTTCACTTAGAATCGTCGTACCTAAATCCACTCATCATGCTGCTACTAACCTTATGACATTGATTTCATGGCTGAGTGATATTCCATTGTACATAAGGACCACAACTTCTTTATCCATTTTTCTCTTTCCTGGGATATTGACGGTGGAATGAAGTGGAGGTCCTTGTCAACAGAGCAGCCCTCAACTTTGGGGTGCTTGTGTCTTGCTGATTTTTCATTTTCCCAATTTATACCCCCATGAGTGGAAGTGCCCTATGCTCTCTAAGCTGTGTTTTTCAGATGTTTCAGGACACACCGTACACTTCTCCAGAGTGGCTGTTGGCAATTTACATCCCGCCCATCAGTGTAGCAAGGCTCCCATTTCTCCATGGCCTGTCCTGCATTTCTGGTTTTGACACTTTTTTCAGCATGGCCCTTTTGACCGATGGGAAGCGAGACTTCTCTGTAGCGCTGATTTGCCTTTCCAGGTTGCTTGGTTGGCCAAAAAGGGCGTATGCGTTTTTTCCTGAATATATTCAGGAAAAAACGCATACGCCCTTTTTGGCCAAGGGCATCATTGTCAACGTTTTGCCGCTTTTCATGTGCTTTAAAGGCGATTCGTATCTACCTCCTGAAATCTGTTTCGTGCAATTCTGCCTTGATTTCAAATCCTCTTCTTTGCCTTCCCTCAATATATTTGTGGACGAGAGTTATCATTTATAACTCTGCAGGTTTGTGAATTGCAGTGCCCTGAACCTCCATTTTACAACTCGCTTTTTTGGGAGCTGGCCGCAAAAGCGCAGGATGGCTTCAGGCCCTGTTCTGGTTCCGGGGGGCAGGCTGAGCCTGTGGTTAATTCTTCTTCCTGATGGGAAAATAGAGTGACCTGTGCCTGTCCCGACACCAAGAGCTAGTCTCTCGTTGGTTCCCCATCTTCCCGTTCATCCTCAGGACAAATTGCAACCTGTACGGAACAGGAGGTTAAAGGTGCTGATGCTCCAAGTAGGGAGATTGCTAGTAAAGCGGCTGGAAAGGCGAACCCAGGCACAAGGAGATGAGAAATGAGGTGCGTTTTAGAAACCTTTCCCCATCACACGGTGTACCATCTTCTGGGTTTCTCATGCATGTTTTCGATGTAGGAAGATGCCCTTGAACCTGGAGATTTGGGACCCATTCGATGGGTACCATGCAGTATTACTTTAAAGGGTCTGCGTTTGCTCACCCAACCTCACCAAACCTCTCAGCCCCAAGAGTGTCCACCCTTATGTCTCATCCAGCTGTGGGTCTAGATATGGTCAATCCAGGTTGCATCACAGCCCCTGAACGCATTGTGTAAGAATTTCTCTCTCTTTCACTGTCGTTGTTTCATGGGTTTTTCAAAGTAATTTATTTTCATAATGGGGTTTAGCTGCTTTTCACTGCTGTGTTTATGCCGCTTTACACCCACTTGACACACTAACAGAGAGATATCAATACATAGGTTTTAAGATTATTACTAGTCAGATATATTCTTGTGCGGTGAATAGGGCGTGTTGAGTCCAGTTCTCTGAGCAAGGAGTAGGTCTTGTCTATTACATATTGGGTTTATGGAACGGTATCTGAGCTAATTTGATACCCTTGTTTTATGTATCACCCCACCTCCCCTTTCCCGTTAAGCAGCCATAGTGTGTTTTCTGCATGTGTGACTCTGTTCTGTTTTGTAATTCAGTTCAAGTGTAACGGTTTTTACATTCCCTCTATCAGTGATACCTTACGAGAAGTGTCCTTTTCTGTGTGACTTATTTCACTTAGAATCGTCGTACCTAAATCCACTCATCATGCTGCTACTAACCTTATGACATTGATTTCATGGCTGAGTGATATTCCATTGTACATAAGGACCACAACTTCTTTATCCATTTTTCTCTTTCCTGGGATATTGACGGTGGAATGAAGTGGAGGTCCTTGTCAACAGAGCAGCCCTCAACTTTGGGGTGCTTGTGTCTTGCTGATTTTTCATTTTCCCAATTTATACCCCCATGAGTGGAAGTGCCCTATGCTCTCTAAGCTGTGTTTTTCAGATGTTTCAGGACACACCGTACACTTCTCCAGAGTGGCTGTTGGCAATTTACATCCCGCCCATCAGTGTAGCAAGGCTCCCATTTCTCCATGGCCTGTCCTGCATTTCTGGTTTTGACACTTTTTTCAGCATGGCCCTTTTGACCGATGGGAAGCGAGACTTCTCTGTAGCGCTGATTTGCCTTTCCAGGTTGCTTGGTTGGCCAAAAAGGGCGTATGCGTTTTTTCCTGAATATATTCAGGAAAAAACGCATACGCCCTTTTTGGCCAAGGGCATCATTGTCAACGTTTTGCCGCTTTTCATGTGCTTTAAAGGCGATTCGTATCTACCTCCTGAAATCTGTTTCGTGCAATTCTGCCTTGATTTCAAATCCTCTTCTTTGCCTTCCCTCAATATATTTGTGGACGAGAGTTATCATTTATAACTCTGCAGGTTTGTGAATTGCAGTGCCCTGAACCTCCATTTTACAACTCGCTTTTTTGGGAGCTGGCCGCAAAAGCGCAGGATGGCTTCAGGCCCTGTTCTGGTTCCGGGGGGCAGGCTGAGCCTGTGGTTAATTCTTCTTCCTGATGGGAAAATAGAGTGACCTGTGCCTGTCCCGACACCAAGAGCTAGTCTCTCGTTGGTTCCCCGTCTTCCCGTTCATCCTCAGGACAAATTGCAACCTGTACGGAACAGGAGGTTAAAGGTGCTGATCCTCCAAGTAGGGAGATTGCTAGTAAAGCATCTGGAATGGCGAACCCGGGCACAAGGAGATGAGAAATGAGGTGCGTTTTAGAAACCTTTCCCCATCACACGGTGTACCATCTTCTGGGTTTCTCATGCATGTTTTCGATGTAGGAAGATGCCCTTGAACCTGGAGATTTGGGACCCATGCGATGGGTACCACGCAGTATTACTTTAAAGGGTCTGCGTTTGCTCACCCAACCTCACCAAACCTCTCAGCCCCAAGAGTGTCCACCCTTATGTCTCATCCAGCTGTGGGTCTAGATATGGTCAATCCAGGTTGCATCACAGCCCCTGAACGCATTGTGTAAGAATTTCTCTCTCTTTCACTGTCGTTGTTTCATGGGTTTTTCAAAGTAATTTATTTTCATAATGGGGTTTAGCTGCTTTTCACGGCTGTGTTTATGCCGCTTTCCACCCACTTGACACACTAACAGAGAGATATCAATACATAGGTTTTAAGATTATTACTAGTCGGATATATTCTTGTGCGGTGAATAGGGCGTGTTGAGTCCAGTTCTCTGAGCAAGGAGTAGGTCTTGTCTATTACATATTGGGTTTATGGAACGGTATCTGAGCTAATTTGATACCCTTGTTTTATGTATCACCCCACCTCCCCTTTCCCGTTAAGCAGCCATAGTCTGTTTTCTGCATGTGTGACTCTGTTCTGTTTTGTAATTCAGTTCAAGTGTAACGGTTTTTACATTCCCTCTATCAGTGATACCTTATGAGAAGTGTCCTTTTCTGTGTGACTTATTTCACTTAGAATCGTCGTACCTAAATCCACTCATCATGCTGCTACTAACCTTATGACATTGATTTCATGGCTGAGTGATATTCCATTGTACATAAGGACCACAACTTCTTTATCCATTTTTCTCTTTCCTGGGATATTTAAGGTGGAATGAAGTGGAGGTCCTTGTCAACAGAGCAGCCCTCAACTTTGGGGTGCTTGTGTCTTGCTGATTTTTCATTTTCCCAATTTATACCCCCATGAGTGGAAGTGCCCTATGCTCTCTAAGCTGTGTTTTTCAGATGTTTCAGGACACACCGTACACTTCTCCAGAGTGGCTGTTGGCAATTTACATCCCGCCCATCAGTGTAGCAAGGCTCCCATTTCTCCATGGCCTGTCCTGCATTTCTGGTTTTGACACTTTTTTCAGCATGGCCCTTTTGACCGATGGGAAGCGAGACTTCTCTGTAGCGCTGATTTGCCTTTCCAGGTTGCTTGGTTGGCCAAAAAGGGCGTATGCGTTTTTTCCTGAATATATTCAGGAAAAAACGCATACGCCCTTTTTGGCCAAGGGCATCATTGTCAACGTTTTGCCGCTTTTCATGTGCTTTAAAGGCGATTCGTATCTACCTCCTGAAATCTGTTTCGTGCAATTCTGCCTTGATTTCAAATCCTCTTCTTTGCCTTCCCTCAATATATTTGTGGACGAGAGTTATCATTTATAACTCTGCAGGTTTGTGAATTGCAGTGCCCTGAACCTCCATTTTACAACTCGCTTTTTTGGGAGCTGGCCGCAAAAGCGCAGGATGGCTTCAGGCCCTGTTCTGGTTCCGGGGGGCAGGCTGAGCCTGTGGTTAATTCTTCTTCCTGATGGGAAAATAGAGTGACCTGTGCCTGTCCCGACACCAAGAGCTAGTCTCTCGTTGGTTCCCCATCTTCCCGTTCATCCTCAGGACAAATTGCAACCTGTACGGAACAGGAGGTTAAAGGTGCTGATGCTCCAAGTAGGGAGATTGCTAGTAAAGCGGCTGGAAAGGCGAACCCAGGCACAAGGAGATGAGAAATGAGGTGCGTTTTAGAAACCTTTCCCCATCACACGGTGTACCATCTTCTGGGTTTCTCATGCATGTTTTCGATGTAGGAAGATGCCCTTGAACCTGGAGATTTGGGACCCATTCGATGGGTACCATGCAGTATTACTTTAAAGGGTCTGCGTTTGCTCACCCAACCTCACCAAACCTCTCAGCCCCAAGAGTGTCCACCCTTATGTCTCATCCAGCTGTGGGTCTAGATATGGTCAATCCAGGTTGCATCACAGCCCCTGAACGCATTGTGTAAGAATTTCTCTCTCTTTCACTGTCGTTGTTTCATGGGTTTTTCAAAGTAATTTATTTTCATAATGGGGTTTAGCTGCTTTTCACTGCTGTGTTTATGCCGCTTTACACCCACTTGACACACTAACAGAGAGATATCAATACATAGGTTTTAAGATTATTACTAGTCAGATATATTCTTGTGCGGTGAATAGGGCGTGTTGAGTCCAGTTCTCTGAGCAAGGAGTAGGTCTTGTCTATTACATATTGGGTTTATGGAACGGTATCTGAGCTAATTTGATACCCTTGTTTTATGTATCACCCCACCTCCCCTTTCCCGTTAAGCAGCCATAGTGTGTTTTCTGCATGTGTGACTCTGTTCTGTTTTGTAATTCAGTTCAAGTGTAACGGTTTTTACATTCCCTCTATCAGTGATACCTTACGAGAAGTGTCCTTTTCTGTGTGACTTATTTCACTTAGAATCGTCGTACCTAAATCCACTCATCATGCTGCTACTAACCTTATGACATTGATTTCATGGCTGAGTGATATTCCATTGTACATAAGGACCACAACTTCTTTATCCATTTTTCTCTTTCCTGGGATATTGACGGTGGAATGAAGTGGAGGTCCTTGTCAACAGAGCAGCCCTCAACTTTGGGGTGCTTGTGTCTTGCTGATTTTTCATTTTCCCAATTTATACCCCCATGAGTGGAAGTGCCCTATGCTCTCTAAGCTGTGTTTTTCAGATGTTTCAGGACACACCGTACACTTCTCCAGAGTGGCTGTTGGCAATTTACATCCCGCCCATCAGTGTAGCAAGGCTCCCATTTCTCCATGGCCTGTCCTGCATTTCTGGTTTTGACACTTTTTTCAGCATGGCCCTTTTGACCGATGGGAAGCGAGACTTCTCTGTAGCGCTGATTTGCCTTTCCAGGTTGCTTGGTTGGCCAAAAAGGGCGTATGCGTTTTTTCCTGAATATATTCAGGAAAAAACGCATACGCCCTTTTTGGCCAAGGGCATCATTGTCAACGTTTTGCCGCTTTTCATGTGCTTTAAAGGCGATTCGTATCTACCTCCTGAAATCTGTTTCGTGCAATTCTGCCTTGATTTCAAATCCTCTTCTTTGCCTTCCCTCAATATATTTGTGGACGAGAGTTATCATTTATAACTCTGCAGGTTTGTGAATTGCAGTGCCCTGAACCTCCATTTTACAACTCGCTTTTTTGGGAGCTGGCCGCAAAAGCGCAGGATGGCTTCAGGCCCTGTTCTGGTTCCGGGGGGCAGGCTGAGCCTGTGGTTAATTCTTCTTCCTGATGGGAAAATAGAGTGACCTGTGCCTGTCCCGACACCAAGAGCTAGTCTCTCGTTGGTTCCCCGTCTTCCCGTTCATCCTCAGGACAAATTGCAACCTGTACGGAACAGGAGGTTAAAGGTGCTGATCCTCCAAGTAGGGAGATTGCTAGTAAAGCATCTAGAATGGCGAACCCGGGCACAAGGAGATGAGAAATGAGGTGCGTTTTAGAAACCTTTCCCCATCACACGGTGTACCATCTTCTGGGTTTCTCATGCATGTTTTCGATGTAGGAAGATGCCCTTGAACCTGGAGATTTGGGACCCATGCGATGGGTACCACGCAGTATTACTTTAAAGGGTCTGCGTTTGCTCACCCAACCTCACCAAACCTCTCAGCCCCAAGAGTGTCCACCCTTATGTCTCATCCAGCTGTGGGTCTAGATATGGTCAATCCAGGTTGCATCACAGCCCCTGAACGCATTGTGTAAGAATTTCTCTCTCTTTCACTGTCGTTGTTTCATGGGTTTTTCAAAGTAATTTATTTTCATAATGGGGTTTAGCTGCTTTTCACGGCTGTGTTTATGCCGCTTTCCACCCACTTGACACACTAACAGAGAGATATCAATACATAGGTTTTAAGATTATTACTAGTCGGATATATTCTTGTGCGGTGAATAGGGCGTGTTGAGTCCAGTTCTCTGAGCAAGGAGTAGGTCTTGTCTATTACATATTGGGTTTATGGAACGGTATCTGAGCTAATTTGATACCCTTGTTTTATGTATCACCCCACCTCCCCTTTCCCGTTAAGCAGCCATAGTCTGTTTTCTGCATGTGTGACTCTGTTCTGTTTTGTAATTCAGTTCAAGTGTAACGGTTTTTACATTCCCTCTATCAGTGATACCTTATGAGAAGTGTCCTTTTCTGTGTGACTTATTTCACTTAGAATCGTCGTACCTAAATCCACTCATCATGCTGCTACTAACCTTATGACATTGATTTCATGGCTGAGTGATATTCCATTGTACATAAGGACCACAACTTCTTTATCCATTTTTCTCTTTCCTGGGATATTGACGGTGGAATGAAGTGGAGGTCCTTGTCAACAGAGCAGCCCTCAACTTTGGGGTGCTTGTGTCTTGCTGATTTTTCATTTTCCCAATTTATACCCCCATGAGTGGAAGTGCCCTATGCTCTCTAAGCTGTGTTTTTCAGATGTTTCAGGACACACCGTACACTTCTCCAGAGTGGCTGTTGGCAATTTACATCCCGCCCATCAGTGTAGCAAGGCTCCCATTTCTCCATGGCCTGTCCTGCATTTCTGGTTTTGACACTTTTTTCAGCATGGCCCTTTTGACCGATGGGAAGCGAGACTTCTCTGTAGCGCTGATTTGCCTTTCCAGGTTGCTTGGTTGGCCAAAAAGGGCGTATGCGTTTTTTCCTGAATATATTCAGGAAAAAACGCATACGCCCTTTTTGGCCAAGGGCATCATTGTCAACGTTTTGCCGCTTTTCATGTGCTTTAAAGGCGATTCGTATCTACCTCCTGAAATCTGTTTCGTGCAATTCTGCCTTGATTTCAAATCCTCTTCTTTGCCTTCCCTCAATATATTTGTGGACGAGAGTTATCATTTATAACTCTGCAGGTTTGTGAATTGCAGTGCCCTGAACCTCCATTTTACAACTCGCTTTTTTGGGAGCTGGCCGCAAAAGCGCAGGATGGCTTCAGGCCCTGTTCTGGTTCCGGGGGGCAGGCTGAGCCTGTGGTTAATTCTTCTTCCTGATGGGAAAATAGAGTGACCTGTGCCTGTCCCGACACCAAGAGCTAGTCTCTCGTTGGTTCCCCATCTTCCCGTTCATCCTCAGGACAAATTGCAACCTGTACGGAACAGGAGGTTAAAGGTGCTGATGCTCCAAGTAGGGAGATTGCTAGTAAAGCGGCTGGAAAGGCGAACCCAGGCACAAGGAGATGAGAAATGAGGTGCGTTTTAGAAACCTTTCCCCATCACACGGTGTACCATCTTCTGGGTTTCTCATGCATGTTTTCGATGTAGGAAGATGCCCTTGAACCTGGAGATTTGGGACCCATTCGATGGGTACCATGCAGTATTACTTTAAAGGGTCTGCGTTTGCTCACCCAACCTCACCAAACCTCTCAGCCCCAAGAGTGTCCACCCTTATGTCTCATCCAGCTGTGGGTCTAGATATGGTCAATCCAGGTTGCATCACAGCCCCTGAACGCATTGTGTAAGAATTTCTCTCTCTTTCACTGTCGTTGTTTCATGGGTTTTTCAAAGTAATTTATTTTCATAATGGGGTTTAGCTGCTTTTCACTGCTGTGTTTATGCCGCTTTACACCCACTTGACACACTAACAGAGAGATATCAATACATAGGTTTTAAGATTATTACTAGTCAGATATATTCTTGTGCGGTGAATAGGGCGTGTTGAGTCCAGTTCTCTGAGCAAGGAGTAGGTCTTGTCTATTACATATTGGGTTTATGGAACGGTATCTGAGCTAATTTGATACCCTTGTTTTATGTATCACCCCACCTCCCCTTTCCCGTTAAGCAGCCATAGTGTGTTTTCTGCATGTGTGACTCTGTTCTGTTTTGTAATTCAGTTCAAGTGTAACGGTTTTTACATTCCCTCTATCAGTGATACCTTACGAGAAGTGTCCTTTTCTGTGTGACTTATTTCACTTAGAATCGTCGTACCTAAATCCACTCATCATGCTGCTACTAACCTTATGACATTGATTTCATGGCTGAGTGATATTCCATTGTACATAAGGACCACAACTTCTTTATCCATTTTTCTCTTTCCTGGGATATTGACGGTGGAATGAAGTGGAGGTCCTTGTCAACAGAGCAGCCCTCAACTTTGGGGTGCTTGTGTCTTGCTGATTTTTCATTTTCCCAATTTATACCCCCATGAGTGGAAGTGCCCTATGCTCTCTAAGCTGTGTTTTTCAGATGTTTCAGGACACACCGTACACTTCTCCAGAGTGGCTGTTGGCAATTTACATCCCGCCCATCAGTGTAGCAAGGCTCCCATTTCTCCATGGCCTGTCCTGCATTTCTGGTTTTGACACTTTTTTCAGCATGGCCCTTTTGACCGATGGGAAGCGAGACTTCTCTGTAGCGCTGATTTGCCTTTCCAGGTTGCTTGGTTGGCCAAAAAGGGCGTATGCGTTTTTTCCTGAATATATTCAGGAAAAAACGCATACGCCCTTTTTGGCCAAGGGCATCATTGTCAACGTTTTGCCGCTTTTCATGTGCTTTAAAGGCGATTCGTATCTACCTCCTGAAATCTGTTTCGTGCAATTCTGCCTTGATTTCAAATCCTCTTCTTTGCCTTCCCTCAATATATTTGTGGACGAGAGTTATCATTTATAACTCTGCAGGTTTGTGAATTGCAGTGCCCTGAACCTCCATTTTACAACTCGCTTTTTTGGGAGCTGGCCGCAAAAGCGCAGGATGGCTTCAGGCCCTGTTCTGGTTCCGGGGGGCAGGCTGAGCCTGTGGTTAATTCTTCTTCCTGATGGGAAAATAGAGTGACCTGTGCCTGTCCCGACACCAAGAGCTAGTCTCTCGTTGGTTCCCCGTCTTCCCGTTCATCCTCAGGACAAATTGCAACCTGTACGGAACAGGAGGTTAAAGGTGCTGATCCTCCAAGTAGGGAGATTGCTAGTAAAGCATCTGGAATGGCGAACCCGGGCACAAGGAGATGAGAAATGAGGTGCGTTTTAGAAACCTTTCCCCATCACACGGTGTACCATCTTCTGGGTTTCTCATGCATGTTTTCGATGTAGGAAGATGCCCTTGAACCTGGAGATTTGGGACCCATGCGATGGGTACCACGCAGTATTACTTTAAAGGGTCTGCGTTTGCTCACCCAACCTCACCAAACCTCTCAGCCCCAAGAGTGTCCACCCTTATGTCTCATCCAGCTGTGGGTCTAGATATGGTCAATCCAGGTTGCATCACAGCCCCTGAACGCATTGTGTAAGAATTTCTCTCTCTTTCACTGTCGTTGTTTCATGGGTTTTTCAAAGTAATTTATTTTCATAATGGGGTTTAGCTGCTTTTCACGGCTGTGTTTATGCCGCTTTCCACCCACTTGACACACTAACAGAGAGATATCAATACATAGGTTTTAAGATTATTACTAGTCGGATATATTCTTGTGCGGTGAATAGGGCGTGTTGAGTCCAGTTCTCTGAGCAAGGAGTAGGTCTTGTCTATTACATATTGGGTTTATGGAACGGTATCTGAGCTAATTTGATACCCTTGTTTTATGTATCACCCCACCTCCCCTTTCCCGTTAAGCAGCCATAGTCTGTTTTCTGCATGTGTGACTCTGTTCTGTTTTGTAATTCAGTTCAAGTGTAACGGTTTTTACATTCCCTCTATCAGTGATACCTTATGAGAAGTGTCCTTTTCTGTGTGACTTATTTCACTTAGAATCGTCGTACCTAAATCCACTCATCATGCTGCTACTAACCTTATGACATTGATTTCATGGCTGAGTGATATTCCATTGTACATAAGGACCACAACTTCTTTATCCATTTTTCTCTTTCCTGGGATATTTAAGGTGGAATGAAGTGGAGGTCCTTGTCAACAGAGCAGCCCTCAACTTTGGGGTGCTTGTGTCTTGCTGATTTTTCATTTTCCCAATTTATACCCCCATG
Source organism: Balaenoptera borealis (assembly GCF_965194805.1). NCBI lineage: Eukaryota > Metazoa > Chordata > Mammalia > Artiodactyla > Balaenopteridae > Balaenoptera > Balaenoptera borealis. The sequence goes on along the minus strand of NW_028123103.1, from coordinate 59,892 downwards.
AGTGGAAGTGCCCTATGCTCTCTAAGCTGTGTTTTTCAGATGTTTCAGGACACACCGTACACTTCTCCAGAGTGGCTGTTGGCAATTTACATCCCGCCCATCAGTGTAGCAAGGCTCCCATTTCTCCATGGCCTGTCCTGCATTTCTGGTTTTGACACTTTTTTCAGCATGGCCCTTTTGACCGATGGGAAGCGAGACTTCTCTGTAGCGCTGATTTGCCTTTCCAGGTTGCTTGGTTGGCCAAAAAGGGCGTATGCGTTTTTTCCTGAATATATTCAGGAAAAAACGCATACGCCCTTTTTGGCCAAGGGCATCATTGTCAACGTTTTGCCGCTTTTCATGTGCTTTAAAGGCGATTCGTATCTACCTCCTGAAATCTGTTTCGTGCAATTCTGCCTTGATTTCAAATCCTCTTCTTTGCCTTCCCTCAATATATTTGTGGACGAGAGTTATCATTTATAACTCTGCAGGTTTGTGAATTGCAGTGCCCTGAACCTCCATTTTACAACTCGCTTTTTTGGGAGCTGGCCGCAAAAGCGCAGGATGGCTTCAGGCCCTGTTCTGGTTCCGGGGGGCAGGCTGAGCCTGTGGTTAATTCTTCTTCCTGATGGGAAAATAGAGTGACCTGTGCCTGTCCCGACACCAAGAGCTAGTCTCTCGTTGGTTCCCCATCTTCCCGTTCATCCTCAGGACAAATTGCAACCTGTACGGAACAGGAGGTTAAAGGTGCTGATGCTCCAAGTAGGGAGATTGCTAGTAAAGCGGCTGGAAAGGCGAACCCAGGCACAAGGAGATGAGAAATGAGGTGCGTTTTAGAAACCTTTCCCCATCACACGGTGTACCATCTTCTGGGTTTCTCATGCATGTTTTCGATGTAGGAAGATGCCCTTGAACCTGGAGATTTGGGACCCATTCGATGGGTACCATGCAGTATTACTTTAAAGGGTCTGCGTTTGCTCACCCAACCTCACCAAACCTCTCAGCCCCAAGAGTGTCCACCCTTATGTCTCATCCAGCTGTGGGTCTAGATATGGTCAATCCAGGTTGCATCACAGCCCCTGAACTCATTGTGTAAGAATTTCTCTCTCTTTCACTGTCGTTGTTTCATGGGTTTTTCAAAGTAATTTATTTTCATAATGGGGTTTAGCTGCTTTTCACTGCTGTGTTTATGCCGCTTTACACCCACTTGACACACTAACAGAGAGATATCAATACATAGGTTTTAAGATTATTACTAGTCAGATATATTCTTGTGCGGTGAATAGGGCGTGTTGAGTCCAGTTCTCTGAGCAAGGAGTAGGTCTTGTCTATTACATATTGGGTTTATGGAACGGTATCTGAGCTAATTTGATACCCTTGTTTTATGTATCACCCCACCTCACCTTTACCGTTAAGCAGCCATAGTGTGTTTTCTGCATGTGTGACTCTGTTCTGTTTTGTAATTCAGTTCAAGTGTAACGGTTTTTACATTCCCTCTATCAGTGATACCTTACGAGAAGTGTCCTTTTCTGTGTGACTTATTTCACTTAGAATCGTCGTACCTAAATCCACTCATCATGCTGCTACTAACCTTATGACATTGATTTCATGGCTGAGTGATATTCCATTGTACATAAGGACCACAACTTCTTTATCCATTTTTCTCTTTCCTGGGATATTGACGGTGGAATGAAGTGGAGGTCCTTGTCAACAGAGCAGCCCTCAACTTTGGGGTGCTTGTGTCTTGCTGATTTTTCATTTTCCCAATTTATACCCCCATGAGTGGAAGTGCCCTATGCTCTCTAAGCTGTGTTTTTCAGATGTTTCAGGACACACCGTACACTTCTCCAGAGTGGCTGTTGGCAATTTACATCCCGCCCATCAGTGTAGCAAGGCTCCCATTTCTCCATGGCCTGTCCTGCATTTCTGGTTTTGACACTTTTTTCAGCATGGCCCTTTTGACCGATGGGAAGCGAGACTTCTCTGTAGCGCTGATTTGCCTTTCCAGGTTGCTTGGTTGGCCAAAAAGGGCGTATGCGTTTTTTCCTGAATATATTCAGGAAAAAACGCATACGCCCTTTTTGGCCAAGGGCATCATTGTCAACGTTTTGCCGCTTTTCATGTGCTTTAAAGGCGATTCGTATCTACCTCCTGAAATCTGTTTCGTGCAATTCTGCCTTGATTTCAAATCCTCTTCTTTGCCTTCCCTCAATATATTTGTGGACGAGAGTTATCATTTATAACTCTGCAGGTTTGTGAATTGCAGTGCCCTGAACCTCCATTTTACAACTCGCTTTTTTGGGAGCTGGCCGCAAAAGCGCAGGATGGCTTCAGGCCCTGTTCTGGTTCCGGGGGGCAGGCTGAGCCTGTGGTTAATTCTTCTTCCTGATGGGAAAATAGAGTGACCTGTGCCTGTCCCGACACCAAGAGCTAGTCTCTCGTTGGTTCCCCGTCTTCCCGTTCATCCTCAGGACAAATTGCAACCTGTACGGAACAGGAGGTTAAAGGTGCTGATCCTCCAAGTAGGGAGATTGCTAGTAAAGCATCTAGAATGGCGAACCCGGGCACAAGGAGATGAGAAATGAGGTGCGTTTTAGAAACCTTTCCCCATCACACGGTGTACCATCTTCTGGGTTTCTCATGCATGTTTTCGATGTAGGAAGATGCCCTTGAACCTGGAGATTTGGGACCCATGCGATGGGTACCACGCAGTATTACTTTAAAGGGTCTGCGTTTGCTCACCCAACCTCACCAAACCTCTCAGCCCCAAGAGTGTCCACCCTTATGTCTCATCCAGCTGTGGGTCTAGATATGGTCAATCCAGGTTGCATCACAGCCCCTGAACGCATTGTGTAAGAATTTCTCTCTCTTTCACTGTCGTTGTTTCATGGGTTTTTCAAAGTAATTTATTTTCATAATGGGGTTTAGCTGCTTTTCACGGCTGTGTTTATGCCGCTTTCCACCCACTTGACACACTAACAGAGAGATATCAATACATAGGTTTTAAGATTATTACTAGTCGGATATATTCTTGTGCGGTGAATAGGGCGTGTTGAGTCCAGTTCTCTGAGCAAGGAGTAGGTCTTGTCTATTACATATTGGGTTTATGGAACGGTATCTGAGCTAATTTGATACCCTTGTTTTATGTATCACCCCACCTCCCCTTTCCCGTTAAGCAGCCATAGTCTGTTTTCTGCATGTGTGACTCTGTTCTGTTTTGTAATTCAGTTCAAGTGTAACGGTTTTTACATTCCCTCTATCAGTGATACCTTATGAGAAGTGTCCTTTTCTGTGTGACTTATTTCACTTAGAATCGTCGTACCTAAATCCACTCATCATGCTGCTACTAACCTTATGACATTGATTTCATGGCTGAGTGATATTCCATTGTACATAAGGACCACAACTTCTTTATCCATTTTTCTCTTTCCTGGGATATTTAAGGTGGAATGAAGTGGAGGTCCTTGTCAACAGAGCAGCCCTCAACTTTGGGGTGCTTGTGTCTTGCTGATTTTTCATTTTCCCAATTTATACCCCCATGAGTGGAAGTGCCCTATGCTCTCTAAGCTGTGTTTTTCAGATGTTTCAGGACACACCGTACACTTCTCCAGAGTGGCTGTTGGCAATTTACATCCCGCCCATCAGTGTAGCAAGGCTCCCATTTCTCCATGGCCTGTCCTGCATTTCTGGTTTTGACACTTTTTTCAGCATGGCCCTTTTGACCGATGGGAAGCGAGACTTCTCTGTAGCGCTGATTTGCCTTTCCAGGTTGCTTGGTTGGCCAAAAAGGGCGTATGCGTTTTTTCCTGAATATATTCAGGAAAAAACGCATACGCCCTTTTTGGCCAAGGGCATCATTGTCAACGTTTTGCCGCTTTTCATGTGCTTTAAAGGCGATTCGTATCTACCTCCTGAAATCTGTTTCGTGCAATTCTGCCTTGATTTCAAATCCTCTTCTTTGCCTTCCCTCAATATATTTGTGGACGAGAGTTATCATTTATAACTCTGCAGGTTTGTGAATTGCAGTGCCCTGAACCTCCATTTTACAACTCGCTTTTTTGGGAGCTGGCCGCAAAAGCGCAGGATGGCTTCAGGCCCTGTTCTGGTTCCGGGGGGCAGGCTGAGCCTGTGGTTAATTCTTCTTCCTGATGGGAAAATAGAGTGACCTGTGCCTGTCCCGACACCAAGAGCTAGTCTCTCGTTGGTTCCCCGTCTTCCCGTTCATCCTCAGGACAAATTGCAACCTGTACGGAACAGGAGGTTAAAGGTGCTGATGCTCCAAGTAGGGAGATTGCTAGTAAAGTGGCTGGAAAGGCGAACCCGGGCACAAGGAGATGAGAAATGAGGTGCGTTTTAGAAACCTTTCCCCATCACACGGTGTACCATCTTCTGGGTTTCTCATGCATGTTTTCGATGTAGGAAGATGCCCTTGAACCTGGAGATTTGGGACCCATGCGATGGGTACCACGCTGTATTACTTTAAAGGGTCTGCGTTTGCTCACCGAACCTCACCAAACCTCTCAGCCCCAAGAGTGTCCACCGTTATGTCTCATCCAGCTGTGGGTCTAGATATGGTCAATCCAGGTTGCATCACAGCCCCTGAACTCATTGTGTAAGAATTTCTATCTCTTTCACTGTCGTTGTTTCATGGGTTTTTCAAAGTAATTTATTTTCATAATGGGGTTTAGCTGCTTTTCACTGCTGTGTTTATGCCGCTTTACACCCACTTGACACACTAACAGAGAGATATCAATACATAGGTTTTAAGATTATTACTAGTCAGATATATTCTTGTGTGGTGAATAGGGCGTGTTGAGTCCAGTTCTCTGAGCAAGGAGTAGGTCTTGTCTACTACATATTGGGTTTATGGAACGGTATCTGAGCTAATTTGATACCCTTGTTTTATGTATCACCCCGCCTCCCCTTTCCCGTTAAGCAGCCATAGTGTGTTTTCTGCATGTGTGACTCTGTTCTGTTTTGTAATTCAGTTCAAGTGTAACGGTTTTTACATTCCCTCTATAAGTGATACCTTATGAGAAGTGTCCTTTTCTGTGTGACTTATTTCACTTAGAATCGTCGTACCTAAATCCACTCATCATGCTGCTACTAACCTTATGACATTGATTTCATGGCAGAGTGATATTCCATTGTACATAAGGACCACAACTTCTTTATCCATTTTTCTCTTTCCTGGGATATTGACGGTGGAATGAAGTGGAGGTCCTTGTCAACAGAGCAGCCCTCAACTTTGGGGTGCTTGTGTCTTGCTGATTTTTAATTTTCCCAATTTATACCCCCATGAGTGGAAGTGCCCTATGCTCTCTAAGCTGTGTTTTTCAGATGTTTCAGGACACACCGTACACTTCTCCAGAGTGGCTGTTGGCAATTTACATCCCGCCCATCAGTGTAGCAAGGCTCCCATTTCTCCATGGCCTGTCCTGCATTTCTGGTTTTGACACTTTTTTCAGCATGGCCCTTTTGACCGATGGGAAGCGAGACTTCTCTGTAGCGCTGATTTGCCTTTCCAGGTTGCTTGGTTGGCCAAAAAGGGCGTATGCGTTTTTTCCTGAATATATTCAGGAAAAAACGCATACGCCCTTTTTGACCAAGGGCATCATTGTCAACATTTTGCCGCTTTTCATGTGCTTTAAAGGCGATTCGTATCTACCTCCTGAAATCTGTTTCGTGCAATTCTGCCTTGATTTCAAATCGTCTTCTTTGCCTTCCCTCAATATATTTGTGGACGAGAATTATCATTTATAACTCTGCAGGTTTGTGAATTGCAGTGCCCTGAACCTCCATTTTACAACTCGCTTTTTTGGGAGCTGGCCGCAAAAGTGCAGGATGGCTTCAGGCCCTGTTCTGGTTCCGGGGGGCAGGCTGAGCCTGTGGTTAATTCTTCTTCCTGATGGGAAAATAGAGTGACCTGTGCCTGTCCCGACACCAAGAGCTAGTCTCTCGTTGGTTCCCCGTCTTCCCGTTCATCCTCAGGACAAATTGCAACCTGTACGGAACAGGAGGTTAAAGGTGCTGATGCTCCAAGTAGGGAGATTGCTAGTAAAGCGGCTGGAATGGCGAACCCGGGCACAAGGAGATGAGAAATGAGGTGCGTTTTAGAAACCTTTCCCCATCACACGGTGTACCATCGTCTGGGTTTCTCATGAATGTTTTCGATGTAGGAAGATGCCCTTGAAGCTGGAGATTTGGGACCCATGCGATGGGTACCACGCAGTATTACTTTAAAGGGTCTGCGTTTGCTCACCCAACCTCACCAAACCTCTCAGCCCCAAGAGTGTCCACCCTTATGTCTCATCCAGCTGTGGGTCTAGATATGGTCAATCCAGGTTGCATCACAGCCCCTGAACGCATTGTGTAAGAATTTCTCTCTCTTTCACTGTCGTTGTTTCATGGGTTTTTCAAAGTAAATTATTTTCATAATGGGGTTTAGCTGCTTTTCACTGCTGTGTTTATGCCGCTTTACACCCACATGACACACTAACAGAGAGATATCAATACATAGGTTTTAAGATTATTACTAGTCAGATATATTCTTGTGCGGTGAATAGGGCGTGTTGAGTCCAGTTCTCTGAGCAAGGAGTAGGTCTTGTCTACTACATATTGGGTTTATGGAACGGTATCTGAGCTAATTTGATACCCTTGTTTTATGTATCACCCCACCTCCCCTTTCCCGTTAAGCAGCCATAGTGTGTTTTCTGCATGTGTGACTCTGTTCTGTTTTGTAATTCAGTTCAAGTGTAACGGTTTTTACATTCCCTCTATCAGTGATACCTTATGAGAAGTGTCCTTTTCTGTGTGACTTATTTCACTTAGAATCGTCGTACCTAAATCCACTCATCATGCTGCTACTAACCTTATGACATTGATTTCATGGCTGAGTGATATTCCATTGTACATAAGGACCACAACTTCTTTATCCATTTTTCTCTTTCCTGGGATATTGACGGTGGAATGAAGTGGAGGTCCTTGTCAACAGAGCAGCCCTCAACTTTGGGGTGCTTGTGTCTTGCTGATTTTTAATTTTCCCAATTTATACCCCCATGAGTGGAAGTGCCCTATGCTCTCTAAGCTGTGTTTTTCAGATGTTTCAGGACACACCGTACACTTCTCCAGAGTGGCTGTTGGCAATTTACATCCCGCCCATCAGTGTAGCAAGGCTCCCATTTCTCCATGGCCTGTCCTGCATTTCTGGTTTTGACACTTTTTTCAGCATGGCCCTTTTGACCGATGGGAAGCGAGACTTCTCTGTAGCGCTGATTTGCCTTTCCAGGTTGCTTGGTTGGCCAAAAAGGGCGTATGCGTTTTTTCCTGAATATATTCAGGAAAAAACGCATACGCCCTTTTTGGCCAAGGGCATCATTGTCAACGTTTTGCCGCTTTTCATGTGCTTTAAAGGCGATTCGTATCTACCTCCTGAAATCTGTTTCGTGCAATTCTGCCTTGATTTCAAATCCTCTTCTTTGCCTTCCCTCAATATATTTGTGGACGAGAGTTATCATTTATAACTCTGCAGGTTTGTGAATTGCAGTGCCCTGAACCTCCATTTTACAACTCGCTTTTTTGGGAGCTGGCCGCAAAAGCGCAGGATGGCTTCAGGCCCTGTTCTGGTTCCGTGGGGCAGGCTGAGCCTGTGGTTAATTCTTCTTCCTGATGGGAAAATAGAGTGACCTGTGCCTGTCCCGACACCAAGAGCTAGTCTCTCGTTGGTTCCCCGTCTTCCCGTTCATCCTCAGGACAAATTGCAACCTGTACGGAACAGGAGGTTAAAGGTGCTGATCCTCCAAGTAGGGAGATTGCTAGTAAAGCATCTGGAATGGCGAACCCGGGCACAAGGAGATGAGAAATGAGGTGCGTTTTAGAAACCTTTCCCCATCACACGGTGTACCATCTTCTGGGTTTCTCATGCATGTTTTCGATGTAGGAAGATGCCCTTGAACCTGGAGATTTGGGACCCATGCGATGGGTACCACGCAGTATTACTTTAAAGGGTCTGCGTTTGCTCACCCAACCTCACCAAACCTCTCAGCCCCAAGAGTGTCCACCCTTATGTCTCATCCAGCTGTGGGTCTAGATATGGTCAATCCAGGTTGCATCACAGCCCCTGAACGCATTGTGTAAGAATTTCTCTCTCTTTCACTGTCGTTGTTTCATGGGTTTTTCAAAGTAATTTATTTTCATAATGGGGTTTAGCTGCTTTTCACGGCTGTGTTTATGCCGCTTTCCACCCACTTGACACACTAACAGAGAGATATCAATACATAGGTTTTAAGATTATTACTAGTCGGATATATTCTTGTGCGGTGAATAGGGCGTGTTGAGTCCAGTTCTCTGAGCAAGGAGTAGGTCTTGTCTATTACATATTGGGTTTATGGAACGGTATCTGAGCTAATTTGATACCCTTGTTTTATGTATCACCCCACCTCCCCTTTCCCGTTAAGCAGCCATAGTCTGTTTTCTGCATGTGTGACTCTGTTCTGTTTTGTAATTCAGTTCAAGTGTAACGGTTTTTACATTCCCTCTATCAGTGATACCTTATGAGAAGTGTCCTTTTCTGTGTGACTTATTTCACTTAGAATCGTCGTACCTAAATCCACTCATCATGCTGCTACTAACCTTATGACATTGATTTCATGGCTGAGTGATATTCCATTGTACATAAGGACCACAACTTCTTTATCCATTTTTCTCTTTCCTGGGATATTTAAGGTGGAATGAAGTGGAGGTCCTTGTCAACAGAGCAGCCCTCAACTTTGGGGTGCTTGTGTCTTGCTGATTTTTAATTTTCCCAATTTATACCCCCATGAGTGGAAGTGCCCTATGCTCTCTAAGCTGTGTTTTTCAGATGTTTCAGGACACACCGTACACTTCTCCAGAGTGGCTGTTGGCAATTTACATCCCGCCCATCAGTGTAGCAAGGCTCCCATTTCTCCATGGCCTGTCCTGCATTTCTGGTTTTGACACTTTTTTCAGCATGGCCCTTTTGACCGATGGGAAGCGAGACTTCTCTGTAGCGCTGATTTGCCTTTCCAGGTTGCTTGGTTGGCCAAAAAGGGCGTATGCGTTTTTTCCTGAATATATTCAGGAAAAAACGCATACGCCCTTTTTGGCCAAGGGCATCATTGTCAACGTTTTGCCGCTTTTCATGTGCTTTAAAGGCGATTCGTATCTACCTCCTGAAATCTGTTTCGTGCAATTCTGCCTTGATTTCAAATCCTCTTCTTTGCCTTCCCTCAATATATTTGTGGACGAGAGTTATCATTTATAACTCTGCAGGTTTGTGAATTGCAGTGCCCTGAACCTCCATTTTACAACTCGCTTTTTTGGGAGCTGGCCGCAAAAGCGCAGGATGGCTTCAGGCCCTGTTCTGGTTCCGGGGGGCAGGCTGAGCCTGTGGTTAATTCTTCTTCCTGATGGGAAAATAGAGTGACCTGTGCCTGTCCCGACACCAAGAGCTAGTCTCTCGTTGGTTCCCCATCTTCCCGTTCATCCTCAGGACAAATTGCAACCTGTACGGAACAGGAGGTTAAAGGTGCTGATGCTCCAAGTAGGGAGATTGCTAGTAAAGCGGCTGGAAAGGCGAACCCAGGCACAAGGAGATGAGAAATGAGGTGCGTTTTAGAAACCTTTCCCCATCACACGGTGTACCATCTTCTGGGTTTCTCATGCATGTTTTCGATGTAGGAAGATGCCCTTGAACCTGGAGATTTGGGACCCATGCGATGGGTACCATGCAGTATTACTTTAAAGGGTCTGCGTTTGCTCACCCAACCTCACCAAACCTCTCAGCCCCAAGAGTGTCCACCCTTATGTCTCATCCAGCTGTGGGTCTAGATATGGTCAATCCAGGTTGCATCACAGCCCCTGAACTCATTGTGTAAGAATTTCTCTCTCTTTCACTGTCGTTGTTTCATGGGTTTTTCAAAGTAATTTATTTTCATAATGGGGTTTAGCTGCTTTTCACTGCTGTGTTTATGCCGCTTTACACCCACTTGACACACTAACAGAGAGATATCAATACATAGGTTTTAAGATTATTACTAGTCAGATATATTCTTGTGCGGTGAATAGGGCGTGTTGAGTCCAGTTCTCTGAGCAAGGAGTAGGTCTTGTCTATTACATATTGGGTTTATGGAACGGTATCTGAGCTAATTTGATACCCTTGTTTTATGTATCACCCCACCTCACCTTTACCGTTAAGCAGCCATAGTGTGTTTTCTGCATGTGTGACTCTGTTCTGTTTTGTAATTCAGTTCAAGTGTAACGGTTTTTACATTCCCTCTATCAGTGATACCTTACGAGAAGTGTCCTTTTCTGTGTGACTTATTTCACTTAGAATCGTCGTACCTAAATCCACTCATCATGCTGCTACTAACCTTATGACATTGATTTCATGGCTGAGTGATATTCCATTGTACATAAGGACCACAACTTCTTTATCCATTTTTCTCTTTCCTGGGATATTGACGGTGGAATGAAGTGGAGGTCCTTGTCAACAGAGCAGCCCTCAACTTTGGGGTGCTTGTGTCTTGCTGATTTTTAATTTTCCCAATTTATACCCCCATGAGTGGAAGTGCCCTATGCTCTCTAAGCTGTGTTTTTCAGATGTTTCAGGACACACCGTACACTTCTCCAGAGTGGCTGTTGGCAATTTACATCCCGCCCATCAGTGTAGCAAGGCTCCCATTTCTCCATGGCCTGTCCTGCATTTCTGGTTTTGACACTTTTTTCAGCATGGCCCTTTTGACCGATGGGAAGCGAGACTTCTCTGTAGCGCTGATTTGCCTTTCCAGGTTGCTTGGTTGGCCAAAAAGGGCGTATGCGTTTTTTCCTGAATATATTCAGGAAAAAACGCATACGCCCTTTTTGGCCAAGGGCATCATTGTCAACGTTTTGCCACTTTTCATGTGCTTTAAAGGCGATTCGTATCTACCTCCTGAAATCTGTTTCGTGCAATTCTGCCTTGATTTCAAATCCTCTTCTTTGCCTTCCCTCAATATATTTGTGGACGAGAGTTATCATTTATAACTCTGCAGGTTTGTGAATTGCAGTGCCCTGAACCTCCATTTTACAACTCGCTTTTTTGGGAGCTGGCCGCAAAAGCGCAGGATGGCTTCAGGCCCTGTTCTGGTTCCGGGGGTCAGGCTGAGCCTGTGGTTAATTCTTCTTCCTGATGGGAAAATAGAGTGACCTGTGCCTGTCCCGACACCAAGAGCTAGTCTCTCGTTGGTTCCCCATCTTCCCGTTCATCCTCAGGACAAATTGCAACCTGTACGGAACAGGAGGTTAAAGGTGCTGATGCTCCAAGTAGGGAGATTGCTAGTAAAGCGGCTGGAAAGGCGAACCCGGGCACAAGGAGATGAGAAATGAGGTGCGTTTTAGAAACCTTTCCCCATCACACGGTGTACCATCTTCTGGGTTTCTCATGCATGTTTTCGATGTAGGAAGATGCCCTTGAAGCTGGAGATTTGGGACCCATGCGATGGGTACCACGCAGTATTACTTTAAAGGGTCTGCGTTTGCTCACCCAACCTCACCAAACCTCTCAGCCCCAAGAGTGTCCACCCTTATGTCTCATCCAGCTGTGGGTCTAGATATGGTCAATCCAGGTTGCATCACAGCCCCTGAACTCATTGTGTAAGAATTTCTATCTCTTTCACTGTCGTTGTTTCATGGGTTTTTCAAAGTAATTTATTTTCATAATGGGGTTTAGCTGCTTTTCACTGCTGTGTTTATGCCGCTTTACACCCACTTGACACACTAACAGAGAGATATCAATACATAGGTTTTAAGATTATTACTAGTCAGGTATATTCTTGTGCGGTGAATAGGGCGTGTTGAGTCCAGTTCTCTGAGCAAGGAGTAGGTCTTGTCTACTACATATTGGGTTTATGGAACGGTATCTGAGCTAATTTGATACCCTTGTTTTATGTATCACCCCACCTCCCCTTTCCCGTTAAGCAGCCATAGTCTGTTTTCTGCATGTGTGACTCTGTTCTGTTTTGTAATTCAGTTCAAGTGTAACGGTTTTTACATTCCCTCTAAACGTGATACCTTATGAGAAGTGTCCTTTTCTGTGTGACTTATTTCACTTAGAATCGTCGTACCTAAATCCACTCATCATGCTGCTACTAACCTTATGACATTGATTTCATGGCTGAGTGATATTCCATTGTACATAAGGACCACAACTTCTTTATCCATTTTTCTCTTTCCTGGGATATTGACGGTGGAATGAAGTGGAGGTCCTTGTCAACAGAGCAGCCCTCAACTTTGGGGTGCTTGTGTCTTGCTGATTTTTCATTTTCCCAATTTATACCCCCATGAGTGGAAGTGCCCTATGCTCTCTAAGCTGTGTTTTTCAGATGTTTCAGGACACACCGTACACTTCTCCAGAGTGGCTGTTGGCAATTTACATCCCGCCCATCAGTGTAGCAAGGCTCCCATTTCTCCATGGCCTGTCCTGCATTTCTGGTTTTGACACTTTTTTCAGCATGGCCCTTTTGACCGATGGGAAGCGAGACTTCTCTGTAGCGCTGATTTGCCTTTCCAGGTTGCTTGGTTGGCCAAAAAGGGCGTATGCGTTTTTTCCTGAATATATTCAGGAAAAAACGCATACGCCCTTTTTGGCCAAGGGCATCATTGTCAACGTTTTGCCGCTTTTCATGTGCTTTAAAGGCGATTCGTATCTACCTCCTGAAATCTGTTTCGTGCAATTCTGCCTTGATTTCAAATCCTCTTCTTTGCCTTCCCTCAATATATTTGTGGACGAGAGTTATCATTTATAACTCTGCAGGTTTGTGAATTGCAGTGCCCTGAACCTCCATTTTACAACTCGCTTTTTTGGGAGCTGGCCGCAAAAGCGCAGGATGGCTTCAGGCCCTGTTCTGGTTCCGGGGGGCAGGCTGAGCCTGTGGTTAATTCTTCTTCCTGATGGGAAAATAGAGTGACCTGTGCCTGTCCCGACACCAAGAGCTAGTCTCTCGTTGGTTCCCCGTCTTCCCGTTCATCCTCAGGACAAATTGCAACCTGTACGGAACAGGAGGTTAAAGGTGCTGATGCTCCAAGTAGGGAGATTGCTAGTAAAGCGGCTGGAATGGCGAACCCGGGCACAAGGAGATGAGAAATGAGGTGCGTTTTAGAAACCTTTCCCCATCACACGGTGTACCATCGTCTGGGTTTCTCATGAATGTTTTCGATGTAGGAAGATGCCCTTGAAGCTGGAGATTTGGGACCCATGCGATGGGTACCACGCAGTATTACTTTAAAGGGTCTGCGTTTGCTCACCCAACCTCACCAAACCTCTCAGCCCCAAGAGTGTCCACCCTTATGTCTCATCCAGCTGTGGGTCTAGATATGGTCAATCCAGGTTGCATCACAGCCCCTGAACGCATTGTGTAAGAATTTCTCTCTCTTTCACTGTCGTTGTTTCATGGGTTTTTCAAAGTAAATTATTTTCATAATGGGGTTTAGCTGCTTTTCACTGCTGTGTTTATGCCGCTTTACACCCACATGACACACTAACAGAGAGATATCAATACATAGGTTTTAAGATTATTACTAGTCAGATATATTCTTGTGCGGTGAATAGGGCGTGTTGAGTCCAGTTCTCTGAGCAAGGAGTAGGTCTTGTCTACTACATATTGGGTTTATGGAACGGTATCTGAGCTAATTTGATACCCTTGTTTTATGTATCACCCCACCTCCCCTTTCCCGTTAAGCAGCCATAGTGTGTTTTCTGCATGTGTGACTCTGTTCTGTTTTGTAATTCAGTTCAAGTGTAACGGTTTTTACATTCCCTCTATCAGTGATACCTTACGAGAAGTGTCCTTTTCTGTGTGACTTATTTCACTTAGAATCGTCGTACCTAAATCCACTCATCATGCTGCTACTAACCTTATGACATTGATTTCATGGCTGAGTGATATTCCATTGTACATAAGGACCACAACTTCTTTATCCATTTTTCTCTTTCCTGGGATATTGACGGTGGAATGAAGTGGAGGTCCTTGTCAACAGAGCAGCCCTCAACTTTGGGGTGCTTGTGTCTTGCTGATTTTTCATTTTCCCAATTTATACCCCCATGAGTGGAAGTGCCCTATGCTCTCTAAGCTGTGTTTTTCAGATGTTTCAGGACACACCGTACACTTCTCCAGAGTGGCTGTTGGCAATTTACATCCCGCCCATCAGTGTAGCAAGGCTCCCATTTCTCCATGGCCTGTCCTGCATTTCTGGTTTTGACACTTTTTTCAGCATGGCCCTTTTGACCGATGGGAAGCGAGACTTCTCTGTAGCGCTGATTTGCCTTTCCAGGTTGCTTGGTTGGCCAAAAAGGGCGTATGCGTTTTTTCCTGAATATATTCAGGAAAAAACGCATACGCCCTTTTTGGCCAAGGGCATCATTGTCAACGTTTTGCCGCTTTTCATGTGCTTTAAAGGCGATTCGTATCTACCTCCTGAAATCTGTTTCGTGCAATTCTGCCTTGATTTCAAATCCTCTTCTTTGCCTTCCCTCAATATATTTGTGGACGAGAGTTATCATTTATAACTCTGCAGGTTTGTGAATTGCAGTGCCCTGAACCTCCATTTTACAACTCGCTTTTTTGGGAGCTGGCCGCAAAAGCGCAGGATGGCTTCAGGCCCTGTTCTGGTTCCGGGGGGCAGGCTGAGCCTGTGGTTAATTCTTCTTCCTGATGGGAAAATAGAGTGACCTGTGCCTGTCCCGACACCAAGAGCTAGTCTCTCGTTGGTTCCCCATCTTCCCGTTCATCCTCAGGACAAATTGCAACCTGTACGGAACAGGAGGTTAAAGGTGCTGATGCTCCAAGTAGGGAGATTGCTAGTAAAGCGGCTGGAAAGGCGAACCCAGGCACAAGGAGATGAGAAATGAGGTGCGTTTTAGAAACCTTTCCCCATCACACTGTGTACCATCTTCTGGGTTTCTCATGCATGTTTTCGATGTAGGAAGATGCCCTTGAACCTGGAGATTTGGGACCCATTCGATGGGTACCATGCAGTATTACTTTAAAGGGTCTGCGTTTGCTCACCCAACCTCACCAAACCTCTCAGCCCCAAGAGTGTCCACCCTTATGTCTCATCCAGCTGTGGGTCTAGATATGGTCAATCCAGGTTGCATCACAGCCCCTGAACGCATTGTGTAAGAATTTCTCTCTCTTTCACTGTCGTTGTTTCATGGGTTTTTCAAAGTAATTTATTTTCATAATGGGGTTTAGCTGCTTTTCACTGCTGTGTTTATGCCGCTTTACACCCACTTGACACACTAACAGAGAGATATCAATACATAGGTTTTAAGATTATTACTAGTCAGATATATTCTTGTGCGGTGAATAGGGCGTGTTGAGTCCAGTTCTCTGAGCAAGGAGTAGGTCTTGTCTATTACATATTGGGTTTATGGAACGGTATCTGAGCTAATTTGATACCCTTGTTTTATGTATCACCCCACCTCCCCTTTCCCGTTAAGCAGCCATAGTGTGTTTTCTGCATGTGTGACTCTGTTCTGTTTTGTAATTCAGTTCAAGTGTAACGGTTTTTACATTCCCTCTATCAGTGATACCTTACGAGAAGTGTCCTTTTCTGTGTGACTTATTTCACTTAGAATCGTCGTACCTAAATCCACTCATCATGCTGCTACTAACCTTATGACATTGATTTCATGGCTGAGTGATATTCCATTGTACATAAGGACCACAACTTCTTTATCCATTTTTCTCTTTCCTGGGATATTGACGGTGGAATGAAGTGGAGGTCCTTGTCAACAGAGCAGCCCTCAACTTTGGGGTGCTTGTGTCTTGCTGATTTTTCATTTTCCCAATTTATACCCCCATGAGTGGAAGTGCCCTATGCTCTCTAAGCTGTGTTTTTCAGATGTTTCAGGACACACCGTACACTTCTCCAGAGTGGCTGTTGGCAATTTACATCCCGCCCATCAGTGTAGCAAGGCTCCCATTTCTCCATGGCCTGTCCTGCATTTCTGGTTTTGACACTTTTTTCAGCATGGCCCTTTTGACCGATGGGAAGCGAGACTTCTCTGTAGCGCTGATTTGCCTTTCCAGGTTGCTTGGTTGGCCAAAAAGGGCGTATGCGTTTTTTCCTGAATATATTCAGGAAAAAACGCATACGCCCTTTTTGGCCAAGGGCATCATTGTCAACGTTTTGCCGCTTTTCATGTGCTTTAAAGGCGATTCGTATCTACCTCCTGAAATCTGTTTCGTGCAATTCTGCCTTGATTTCAAATCCTCTTCTTTGCCTTCCCTCAATATATTTGTGGACGAGAGTTATCATTTATAACTCTGCAGGTTTGTGAATTGCAGTGCCCTGAACCTCCATTTTACAACTCGCTTTTTTGGGAGCTGGCCGCAAAAGCGCAGGATGGCTTCAGGCCCTGTTCTGGTTCCGGGGGGCAGGCTGAGCCTGTGGTTAATTCTTCTTCCTGATGGGAAAATAGAGTGACCTGTGCCTGTCCCGACACCAAGAGCTAGTCTCTCGTTGGTTCCCCGTCTTCCCGTTCATCCTCAGGACAAATTGCAACCTGTACGGAACAGGAGGTTAAAGGTGCTGATCCTCCAAGTAGGGAGATTGCTAGTAAAGCATCTGGAATGGCGAACCCGGGCACAAGGAGATGAGAAATGAGGTGCGTTTTAGAAACCTTTCCCCATCACACGGTGTACCATCTTCTGGGTTTCTCATGCATGTTTTCGATGTAGGAAGATGCCCTTGAACCTGGAGATTTGGGACCCATGCGATGGGTACCACGCAGTATTACTTTAAAGGGTCTGCGTTTGCTCACCCAACCTCACCAAACCTCTCAGCCCCAAGAGTGTCCACCCTTATGTCTCATCCAGCTGTGGGTCTAGATATGGTCAATCCAGGTTGCATCACAGCCCCTGAACGCATTGTGTAAGAATTTCTCTCTCTTTCACTGTCGTTGTTTCATGGGTTTTTCAAAGTAATTTATTTTCATAATGGGGTTTAGCTGCTTTTCACGGCTGTGTTTATGCCGCTTTCCACCCACTTGACACACTAACAGAGAGATATCAATACATAGGTTTTAAGATTATTACTAGTCGGATATATTCTTGTGCGGTGAATAGGGCGTGTTGAGTCCAGTTCTCTGAGCAAGGAGTAGGTCTTGTCTATTACATATTGGGTTTATGGAACGGTATCTGAGCTAATTTGATACCCTTGTTTTATGTATCACCCCACCTCCCCTTTCCCGTTAAGCAGCCATAGTCTGTTTTCTGCATGTGTGACTCTGTTCTGTTTTGTAATTCAGTTCAAGTGTAACGGTTTTTACATTCCCTCTATCAGTGATACCTTATGAGAAGTGTCCTTTTCTGTGTGACTTATTTCACTTAGAATCGTCGTACCTAAATCCACTCATCATGCTGCTACTAACCTTATGACATTGATTTCATGGCTGAGTGATATTCCATTGTACATAAGGACCACAACTTCTTTATCCATTTTTCTCTTTCCTGGGATATTTAAGGTGGAATGAAGTGGAGGTCCTTGTCAACAGAGCAGCCCTCAACTTTGGGGTGCTTGTGTCTTGCTGATTTTTCATTTTCCCAATTTATACCCCCATGAGTGGAAGTGCCCTATGCTCTCTAAGCTGTGTTTTTCAGATGTTTCAGGACACACCGTACACTTCTCCAGAGTGGCTGTTGGCAATTTACATCCCGCCCATCAGTGTAGCAAGGCTCCCATTTCTCCATGGCCTGTCCTGCATTTCTGGTTTTGACACTTTTTTCAGCATGGCCCTTTTGACCGATGGGAAGCGAGACTTCTCTGTAGCGCTGATTTGCCTTTCCAGGTTGCTTGGTTGGCCAAAAAGGGCGTATGCGTTTTTTCCTGAATATATTCAGGAAAAAACGCATACGCCCTTTTTGGCCAAGGGCATCATTGTCAACGTTTTGCCGCTTCTCATGTGCTTTAAAGGCGATTCGTATCTACCTCCTGAAATCTGTTTCGTGCAATTCTGCCTTGATTTCAAATCCTCTTCTTTGCCTTCCCTCAATATATTTGTGGACGAGAGTTATCATTTATAACTCTGCAGGTTTGTGAATTGCAGTGCCCTGAACCTCCATTTTACAACTCGCTTTTTTGGGAGCTGGCCGCAAAAGCGCAGGATGGCTTCAGGCCCTGTTCTGGTTCCGGGGGGCAGGCTGAGCCTGTGGTTAATTCTTCTTCCTGATGGGAAAATAGAGTGACCTGTGCCTGTCCCGACACCAAGAGCTAGTCTCTCGTTGGTTCCCCATCTTCCCGTTCATCCTCAGGACAAATTGCAACCTGTACGGAACAGGAGGTTAAAGGTGCTGATGCTCCAAGTAGGGAGATTGCTAGTAAAGCGGCTGGAAAGGCGAACCCAGGCACAAGGAGATGAGAAATGAGGTGCGTTTTAGAAACCTTTCCCCATCACACGGTGTACCATCTTCTGGGTTTCTCATGCATGTTTTCGATGTAGGAAGATGCCCTTGAACCTGGAGATTTGGGACCCATTCGATGGGTACCATGCAGTATTACTTTAAAGGGTCTGCGTTTGCTCACCCAACCTCACCAAACCTCTCAGCCCCAAGAGTGTCCACCCTTATGTCTCATCCAGCTGTGGGTCTAGATATGGTCAATCCAGGTTGCATCACAGCCCCTGAACTCATTGTGTAAGAATTTCTCTCTCTTTCACTGTCGTTGTTTCATGGGTTTTTCAAAGTAATTTATTTTCATAATGGGGTTTAGCTGCTTTTCACTGCTGTGTTTATGCCGCTTTACACCCACTTGACACACTAACAGAGAGATATCAATACATAGGTTTTAAGATTATTACTAGTCAGATATATTCTTGTGCGGTGAATAGGGCGTGTTGAGTCCAGTTCTCTGAGCAAGGAGTAGGTCTTGTCTATTACATATTGGGTTTATGGAACGGTATCTGAGCTAATTTGATACCCTTGTTTTATGTATCACCCCACCTCACCTTTACCGTTAAGCAGCCATAGTGTGTTTTCTGCATGTGTGACTCTGTTCTGTTTTGTAATTCAGTTCAAGTGTAACGGTTTTTACATTCCCTCTATCAGTGATACCTTACGAGAAGTGTCCTTTTCTGTGTGACTTATTTCACTTAGAATCGTCGTACCTAAATCCACTCATCATGCTGCTACTAACCTTATGACATTGATTTCATGGCTGAGTGATATTCCATTGTACATAAGGACCACAACTTCTTTATCCATTTTTCTCTTTCCTGGGATATTGACGGTGGAATGAAGTGGAGGTCCTTGTCAACAGAGCAGCCCTCAACTTTGGGGTGCTTGTGTCTTGCTGATTTTTAATTTTCCCAATTTATACCCCCATGAGTGGAAGTGCCCTATGCTCTCTAAGCTGTGTTTTTCAGATGTTTCAGGACACACCGTACACTTCTCCAGAGTGGCTGTTGGCAATTTACATCCCGCCCATCAGTGTAGCAAGGCTCCCATTTCTCCATGGCCTGTCCTGCATTTCTGGTTTTGACACTTTTTTCAGCATGGCCCTTTTGACCGATGGGAAGCGAGACTTCTCTGTAGCGCTGATTTGCCTTTCCAGGTTGCTTGGTTGGCCAAAAAGGGCGTATGCGTTTTTTCCTGAATATATTCAGGAAAAAACGCATACGCCCTTTTTGGCCAAGGGCATCATTGTCAACGTTTTGCCGCTTTTCATGTGCTTTAAAGGCGATTCGTATCTACCTCCTGAAATCTGTTTCGTGCAATTCTGCCTTGATTTCAAATCCTCTTCTTTGCCTTCCCTCAATATATTTGTGGACGAGAGTTATCATTTATAACTCTGCAGGTTTGTGAATTGCAGTGCCCTGAACCTCCATTTTACAACTCGCTTTTTTGGGAGCTGGCCGCAAAAGCGCAGGATGGCTTCAGGCCCTGTTCTGGTTCCGGGGGGCAGGCTGAGCCTGTGGTTAATTCTTCTTCCTGATGGGAAAATAGAGTGACCTGTGCCTGTCCCGACACCAAGAGCTAGTCTCTCGTTGGTTCCCCGTCTTCCCGTTCATCCTCAGGACAAATTGCAACCTGTACGGAACAGGAGGTTAAAGGTGCTGATCCTCCAAGTAGGGAGATTGCTAGTAAAGCATCTAGAATGGCGAACCCGGGCACAAGGAGATGAGAAATGAGGTGCGTTTTAGAAACCTTTCCCCATCACACGGTGTACCATCTTCTGGGTTTCTCATGCATGTTTTCGATGTAGGAAGATGCCCTTGAACCTGGAGATTTGGGACCCATGCGATGGGTACCACGCAGTATTACTTTAAAGGGTCTGCGTTTGCTCACCCAACCTCACCAAACCTCTCAGCCCCAAGAGTGTCCACCCTTATGTCTCATCCAGCTGTGGGTCTAGATATGGTCAATCCAGGTTGCATCACAGCCCCTGAACGCATTGTGTAAGAATTTCTCTCTCTTTCACTGTCGTTGTTTCATGGGTTTTTCAAAGTAATTTATTTTCATAATGGGGTTTAGCTGCTTTTCACGGCTGTGTTTATGCCGCTTTCCACCCACTTGACACACTAACAGAGAGATATCAATACATAGGTTTTAAGATTATTACTAGTCGGATATATTCTTGTGCGGTGAATAGGGCGTGTTGAGTCCAGTTCTCTGAGCAAGGAGTAGGTCTTGTCTATTACATATTGGGTTTATGGAACGGTATCTGAGCTAATTTGATACCCTTGTTTTATGTATCACCCCACCTCCCCTTTCCCGTTAAGCAGCCATAGTCTGTTTTCTGCATGTGTGACTCTGTTCTGTTTTGTAATTCAGTTCAAGTGTAACGGTTTTTACATTCCCTCTATCAGTGATACCTTATGAGAAGTGTCCTTTTCTGTGTGACTTATTTCACTTAGAATCGTCGTACCTAAATCCACTCATCATGCTGCTACTAACCTTATGACATTGATTTCATGGCTGAGTGATATTCCATTGTACATAAGGACCACAACTTCTTTATCCATTTTTCTCTTTCCTGGGATATTTAAGGTGGAATGAAGTGGAGGTCCTTGTCAACAGAGCAGCCCTCAACTTTGGGGTGCTTGTGTCTTGCTGATTTTTCATTTTCCCAATTTATACCCCCATGAGTGGAAGTGCCCTATGCTCTCTAAGCTGTGTTTTTCAGATGTTTCAGGACACACCGTACACTTCTCCAGAGTGGCTGTTGGCAATTTACATCCCGCCCATCAGTGTAGCAAGGCTCCCATTTCTCCATGGCCTGTCCTGCATTTCTGGTTTTGACACTTTTTTCAGCATGGCCCTTTTGACCGATGGGAAGCGAGACTTCTCTGTAGCGCTGATTTGCCTTTCCAGGTTGCTTGGTTGGCCAAAAAGGGCGTATGCGTTTTTTCCTGAATATATTCAGGAAAAAACGCATACGCCCTTTTTGGCCAAGGGCATCATTGTCAACGTTTTGCCGCTTTTCATGTGCTTTAAAGGCGATTCGTATCTACCTCCTGAAATCTGTTTCGTGCAATTCTGCCTTGATTTCAAATCCTCTTCTTTGCCTTCCCTCAATATATTTGTGGACGAGAGTTATCATTTATAACTCTGCAGGTTTGTGAATTGCAGTGCCCTGAACCTCCATTTTACAACTCGCTTTTTTGGGAGCTGGCCGCAAAAGCGCAGGATGGCTTCAGGCCCTGTTCTGGTTCCGGGGGGCAGGCTGAGCCTGTGGTTAATTCTTCTTCCTGATGGGAAAATAGAGTGACCTGTGCCTGTCCCGACACCAAGAGCTAGTCTCTCGTTGGTTCCCCGTCTTCCCGTTCATCCTCAGGACAAATTGCAACCTGTACGGAACAGGAGGTTAAAGGTGCTGATGCTCCAAGTAGGGAGATTGCTAGTAAAGTGGCTGGAAAGGCGAACCCGGGCACAAGGAGATGAGAAATGAGGTGCGTTTTAGAAACCTTTCCCCATCACACGGTGTACCATCTTCTGGGTTTCTCATGCATGTTTTCGATGTAGGAAGATGCCCTTGAACCTGGAGATTTGGGACCCATGCGATGGGTACCACGCTGTATTACTTTAAAGGGTCTGCGTTTGCTCACCGAACCTCACCAAACCTCTCAGCCCCAAGAGTGTCCACCGTTATGTCTCATCCAGCTGTGGGTCTAGATATGGTCAATCCAGGTTGCATCACAGCCCCTGAACTCATTGTGTAAGAATTTCTATCTCTTTCACTGTCGTTGTTTCATGGGTTTTTCAAAGTAATTTATTTTCATAATGGGGTTTAGCTGCTTTTCACTGCTGTGTTTATGCCGCTTTACACCCACTTGACACACTAACAGAGAGATATCAATACATAGGTTTTAAGATTATTACTAGTCAGATATATTCTTGTGTGGTGAATAGGGCGTGTTGAGTCCAGTTCTCTGAGCAAGGAGTAGGTCTTGTCTACTACATATTGGGTTTATGGAACGGTATCTGAGCTAATTTGATACCCTTGTTTTATGTATCACCCCGCCTCCCCTTTCCCGTTAAGCAGCCATAGTGTGTTTTCTGCATGTGTGACTCTGTTCTGTTTTGTAATTCAGTTCAAGTGTAACGGTTTTTACATTCCCTCTATAAGTGATACCTTATGAGAAGTGTCCTTTTCTGTGTGACTTATTTCACTTAGAATCGTCGTACCTAAATCCACTCATCATGCTGCTACTAACCTTATGACATTGATTTCATGGCAGAGTGATATTCCATTGTACATAAGGACCACAACTTCTTTATCCATTTTTCTCTTTCCTGGGATATTGACGGTGGAATGAAGTGGAGGTCCTTGTCAACAGAGCAGCCCTCAACTTTGGGGTGCTTGTGTCTTGCTGATTTTTCATTTTCCCAATTTATACCCCCATGAGTGGAAGTGCCCTATGCTCTCTAAGCTGTGTTTTTCAGATGTTTCAGGACACACCGTACACTTCTCCAGAGTGGCTGTTGGCAATTTACATCCCGCCCATCAGTGTAGCAAGGCTCCCATTTCTCCATGGCCTGTCCTGCATTTCTGGTTTTGACACTTTTTTCAGCATGGCCCTTTTGACCGATGGGAAGCGAGACTTCTCTGTAGCGCTGATTTGCCTTTCCAGGTTGCTTGGTTGGCCAAAAAGGGCGTATGCGTTTTTTCCTGAATATATTCAGGAAAAAACGCATACGCCCTTTTTGACCAAGGGCATCATTGTCAACGTTTTGCCGCTTTTCATGTGCTTTAAAGGCGATTCGTATCTACCTCCTGAAATCTGTTTCGTGCAATTCTGCCTTGATTTCAAATCGTCTTCTTTGCCTTCCCTCAATATATTTGTGGACGAGAATTATCATTTATAACTCTGCAGGTTTGTGAATTGCAGTGCCCTGAACCTCCATTTTACAACTCGCTTTTTTGGGAGCTGGCCGCAAAAGTGCAGGATGGCTTCAGGCCCTGTTCTGGTTCCGGGGGGCAGGCTGAGCCTGTGGTTAATTCTTCTTCCTGATGGGAAAATAGAGTGACCTGTGCCTGTCCCGACACCAAGAGCTAGTCTCTCGTTGGTTCCCCGTCTTCCCGTTCATCCTCAGGACAAATTGCAACCTGTACGGAACAGGAGGTTAAAGGTGCTGATGCTCCAAGTAGGGAGATTGCTAGTAAAGCGGCTGGAATGGCGAACCCGGGCACAAGGAGATGAGAAATGAGGTGCGTTTTAGAAACCTTTCCCCATCACACGGTGTACCATCGTCTGGGTTTCTCATGAATGTTTTCGATGTAGGAAGATGCCCTTGAAGCTGGAGATTTGGGACCCATGCGATGGGTACCACGCAGTATTACTTTAAAGGGTCTGCGTTTGCTCACCCAACCTCACCAAACCTCTCAGCCCCAAGAGTGTCCACCCTTATGTCTCATCCAGCTGTGGGTCTAGATATGGTCAATCCAGGTTGCATCACAGCCCCTGAACGCATTGTGTAAGAATTTCTCTCTCTTTCACTGTCGTTGTTTCATGGGTTTTTCAAAGTAAATTATTTTCATAATGGGGTTTAGCTGCTTTTCACTGCTGTGTTTATGCCGCTTTACACCCACATGACACACTAACAGAGAGATATCAATACATAGGTTTTAAGATTATTACTAGTCAGATATATTCTTGTGCGGTGAATAGGGCGTGTTGAGTCCAGTTCTCTGAGCAAGGAGTAGGTCTTGTCTACTACATATTGGGTTTATGGAACGGTATCTGAGCTAATTTGATACCCTTGTTTTATGTATCACCCCACCTCCCCTTTCCCGTTAAGCAGCCATAGTGTGTTTTCTGCATGTGTGACTCTGTTCTGTTTTGTAATTCAGTTCAAGTGTAACGGTTTTTACATTCCCTCTATCAGTGATACCTTATGAGAAGTGTCCTTTTCTGTGTGACTTATTTCACTTAGAATCGTCGTACCTAAATCCACTCATCATGCTGCTACTAACCTTATGACATTGATTTCATGGCTGAGTGATATTCCATTGTACATAAGGACCACAACTTCTTTATCCATTTTTCTCTTTCCTGGGATATTGACGGTGGAATGAAGTGGAGGTCCTTGTCAACAGAGCAGCCCTCAACTTTGGGGTGCTTGTGTCTTGCTGATTTTTAATTTTCCCAATTTATACCCCCATGAGTGGAAGTGCCCTATGCTCTCTAAGCTGTGTTTTTCAGATGTTTCAGGACACACCGTACACTTCTCCAGAGTGGCTGTTGGCAATTTACATCCCGCCCATCAGTGTAGCAAGGCTCCCATTTCTCCATGGCCTGTCCTGCATTTCTGGTTTTGACACTTTTTTCAGCATGGCCCTTTTGACCGATGGGAAGCGAGACTTCTCTGTAGCGCTGATTTGCCTTTCCAGGTTGCTTGGTTGGCCAAAAAGGGCGTATGCGTTTTTTCCTGAATATATTCAGGAAAAAACGCATACGCCCTTTTTGGCCAAGGGCATCATTGTCAACGTTTTGCCGCTTTTCATGTGCTTTAAAGGCGATTCGTATCTACCTCCTGAAATCTGTTTCGTGCAATTCTGCCTTGATTTCAAATCCTCTTCTTTGCCTTCCCTCAATATATTTGTGGACGAGAGTTATCATTTATAACTCTGCAGGTTTGTGAATTGCAGTGCCCTGAACCTCCATTTTACAACTCGCTTTTTTGGGAGCTGGCCGCAAAAGCGCAGGATGGCTTCAGGCCCTGTTCTGGTTCCGGGGGGCAGGCTGAGCCTGTGGTTAATTCTTCTTCCTGATGGGAAAATAGAGTGACCTGTGCCTGTCCCGACACCAAGAGCTAGTCTCTCGTTGGTTCCCCATCTTCCCGTTCATCCTCAGGACAAATTGCAACCTGTACGGAACAGGAGGTTAAAGGTGCTGATGCTCCAAGTAGGGAGATTGCTAGTAAAGCGGCTGGAAAGGCGAACCCAGGCACAAGGAGATGAGAAATGAGGTGCGTTTTAGAAACCTTTCCCCATCACACGGTGTACCATCTTCTGGGTTTCTCATGCATGTTTTCGATGTAGGAAGATGCCCTTGAACCTGGAGATTTGGGACCCATGCGATGGGTACCATGCAGTATTACTTTAAAGGGTCTGCGTTTGCTCACCCAACCTCACCAAACCTCTCAGCCCCAAGAGTGTCCACCCTTATGTCTCATCCAGCTGTGGGTCTAGATATGGTCAATCCAGGTTGCATCACAGCCCCTGAACTCATTGTGTAAGAATTTCTCTCTCTTTCACTGTCGTTGTTTCATGGGTTTTTCAAAGTAATTTATTTTCATAATGGGGTTTAGCTGCTTTTCACTGCTGTGTTTATGCCGCTTTACACCCACTTGACACACTAACAGAGAGATATCAATACATAGGTTTTAAGATTATTACTAGTCAGATATATTCTTGTGCGGTGAATAGGGCGTGTTGAGTCCAGTTCTCTGAGCAAGGAGTAGGTCTTGTCTATTACATATTGGGTTTATGGAACGGTATCTGAGCTAATTTGATACCCTTGTTTTATGCATCACCCCACCTCACCTTTACCGTTAAGCAGCCATAGTGTGTTTTCTGCATGTGTGACTCTGTTCTGTTTTGTAATTCAGTTCAAGTGTAACGGTTTTTACATTCCCTCTATCAGTGATACCTTACGAGAAGTGTCCTTTTCTGTGTGACTTATTTCACTTAGAATCGTCGTACCTAAATCCACTCATCATGCTGCTACTAACCTTATGACATTGATTTCATGGCTGAGTGATATTCCATTGTACATAAGGACCACAACTTCTTTATCCATTTTTCTCTTTCCTGGGATATTGACGGTGGAATGAAGTGGAGGTCCTTGTCAACAGAGCAGCCCTCAACTTTGGGGTGCTTGTGTCTTGCTGATTTTTCATTTTCCCAATTTATACCCCCATGAGTGGAAGTGCCCTATGCTCTCTAAGCTGTGTTTTTCAGATGTTTCAGGACACACCGTACACTTCTCCAGAGTGGCTGTTGGCAATTTACATCCCGCCCATCAGTGTAGCAAGGCTCCCATTTCTCCATGGCCTGTCCTGCATTTCTGGTTTTGACACTTTTTTCAGCATGGCCCTTTTGACCGATGGGAAGCGAGACTTCTCTGTAGCGCTGATTTGCCTTTCCAGGTTGCTTGGTTGGCCAAAAAGGGCGTATGCGTTTTTTCCTGAATATATTCAGGAAAAAACGCATACGCCCTTTTTGGCCAAGGGCATCATTGTCAACGTTTTGCCGCTTTTCATGTGCTTTAAAGGCGATTCGTATCTACCTCCTGAAATCTGTTTCGTGCAATTCTGCCTTGATTTCAAATCCTCTTCTTTGCCTTCCCTCAATATATTTGTGGACGAGAGTTATCATTTATAACTCTGCAGGTTTGTGAATTGCAGTGCCCTGAACCTCCATTTTACAACTCGCTTTTTTGGGAGCTGGCCGCAAAAGCGCAGGATGGCTTCAGGCCCTGTTCTGGTTCCGTGGGGCAGGCTGAGCCTGTGGTTAATTCTTCTTCCTGATGGGAAAATAGAGTGACCTGTGCCTGTCCCGACACCAAGAGCTAGTCTCTCGTTGGTTCCCCGTCTTCCCGTTCATCCTCAGGACAAATTGCAACCTGTACGGAACAGGAGGTTAAAGGTGCTGATCCTCCAAGTAGGGAGATTGCTAGTAAAGCATCTGGAATGGCGAACCCGGGCACAAGGAGATGAGAAATGAGGTGCGTTTTAGAAACCTTTCCCCATCACACGGTGTACCATCTTCTGGGTTTCTCATGCATGTTTTCGATGTAGGAAGATGCCCTTGAACCTGGAGATTTGGGACCCATGCGATGGGTACCACGCAGTATTACTTTAAAGGGTCTGCGTTTGCTCACCCAACCTCACCAAACCTCTCAGCCCCAAGAGTGTCCACCCTTATGTCTCATCCAGCTGTGGGTCTAGATATGGTCAATCCAGGTTGCATCACAGCCCCTGAACGCATTGTGTAAGAATTTCTCTCTCTTTCACTGTCGTTGTTTCATGGGTTTTTCAAAGTAATTTATTTTCATAATGGGGTTTAGCTGCTTTTCACGGCTGTGTTTATGCCGCTTTCCACCCACTTGACACACTAACAGAGAGATATCAATACATAGGTTTTAAGATTATTACTAGTCGGATATATTCTTGTGCGGTGAATAGGGCGTGTTGAGTCCAGTTCTCTGAGCAAGGAGTAGGTCTTGTCTATTACATATTGGGTTTATGGAACGGTATCTGAGCTAATTTGATACCCTTGTTTTATGTATCACCCCACCTCCCCTTTCCCGTTAAGCAGCCATAGTCTGTTTTCTGCATGTGTGACTCTGTTCTGTTTTGTAATTCAGTTCAAGTGTAACGGTTTTTACATTCCCTCTATCAGTGATACCTTATGAGAAGTGTCCTTTTCTGTGTGACTTATTTCACTTAGAATCGTCGTACCTAAATCCACTCATCATGCTGCTACTAGCCTTATGACATTGATTTCATGGCTGAGTGATATTCCATTGTACATAAGGACCACAACTTCTTTATCCATTTTTCTCTTTCCTGGGATATTGACGGTGGAATGAAGTGGAGGTCCTTGTCAACAGAGCAGCCCTCAACTTTGGGGTGCTTGTGTCTTGCTGATTTTTAATTTTCCCAATTTATACCCCCATGAGTGGAAGTGCCCTATGCTCTCTAAGCTGTGTTTTTCAGATGTTTCAGGACACACCGTACACTTCTCCAGAGTGGCTGTTGGCAATTTACATCCCGCCCATCAGTGTAGCAAGGCTCCCATTTCTCCATGGCCTGTCCTGCATTTCTGGTTTTGACACTTTTTTCAGCATGGCCCTTTTGACCGATGGGAAGCGAGACTTCTCTGTAGCGCTGATTTGCCTTTCCAGGTTGCTTGGTTGGCCAAAAAGGGCGTATGCGTTTTTTCCTGAATATATTCAGGAAAAAACGCATACGCCCTTTTTGGCCAAGGGCATCATTGTCAACGTTTTGCCGCTTTTCATGTGCTTTAAAGGCGATTCGTATCTACCTCCTGAAATCTGTTTCGTGCAATTCTGCCTTGATTTCAAATCCTCTTCTTTGCCTTCCCTCAATATATTTGTGGACGAGAGTTATCATTTATAACTCTGCAGGTTTGTGAATTGCAGTGCCCTGAACCTCCATTTTACAACTCGCTTTTTTGGGAGCTGGCCGCAAAAGCGCAGGATGGCTTCAGGCCCTGTTCTGGTTCCGGGGGGCAGGCTGAGCCTGTGGTTAATTCTTCTTCCTGATGGGAAAATAGAGTGACCTGTGCCTGTCCCGACACCAAGAGCTAGTCTCTCGTTGGTTCCCCATCTTCCCGTTCATCCTCAGGACAAATTGCAACCTGTACGGAACAGGAGGTTAAAGGTGCTGATGCTCCAAGTAGGGAGATTGCTAGTAAAGCGGCTGGAAAGGCGAACCCAGGCACAAGGAGATGAGAAATGAGGTGCGTTTTAGAAACCTTTCCCCATCACACGGTGTACCATCTTCTGGGTTTCTCATGCATGTTTTCGATGTAGGAAGATGCCCTTGAACCTGGAGATTTGGGACCCATGCGATGGGTACCATGCAGTATTACTTTAAAGGGTCTGCGTTTGCTCACCCAACCTCACCAAACCTCTCAGCCCCAAGAGTGTCCACCCTTATGTCTCATCCAGCTGTGGGTCTAGATATGGTCAATCCAGGTTGCATCACAGCCCCTGAACTCATTGTGTAAGAATTTCTCTCTCTTTCACTGTCGTTGTTTCATGGGTTTTTCAAAGTAATTTATTTTCATAATGGGGTTTAGCTGCTTTTCACTGCTGTGTTTATGCCGCTTTACACCCACTTGACACACTAACAGAGAGATATCAATACATAGGTTTTAAGATTATTACTAGTCAGATATATTCTTGTGCGGTGAATAGGGCGTGTTGAGTCCAGTTCTCTGAGCAAGGAGTAGGTCTTGTCTATTACATATTGGGTTTATGGAACGGTATCTGAGCTAATTTGATACCCTTGTTTTATGCATCACCCCACCTCACCTTTACCGTTAAGCAGCCATAGTGTGTTTTCTGCATGTGTGACTCTGTTCTGTTTTGTAATTCAGTTCAAGTGTAACGGTTTTTACATTCCCTCTATCAGTGATACCTTACGAGAAGTGTCCTTTTCTGTGTGACTTATTTCACTTAGAATCGTCGTACCTAAATCCACTCATCATGCTGCTACTAACCTTATGACATTGATTTCATGGCTGAGTGATATTCCATTGTACATAAGGACCACAACTTCTTTATCCATTTTTCTCTTTCCTGGGATATTGACGGTGGAATGAAGTGGAGGTCCTTGTCAACAGAGCAGCCCTCAACTTTGGGGTGCTTGTGTCTTGCTGATTTTTCATTTTCCCAATTTATACCCCCATGAGTGGAAGTGCCCTATGCTCTCTAAGCTGTGTTTTTCAGATGTTTCAGGACACACCGTACACTTCTCCAGAGTGGCTGTTGGCAATTTACATCCCGCCCATCAGTGTAGCAAGGCTCCCATTTCTCCATGGCCTGTCCTGCATTTCTGGTTTTGACACTTTTTTCAGCATGGCCCTTTTGACCGATGGGAAGCGAGACTTCTCTGTAGCGCTGATTTGCCTTTCCAGGTTGCTTGGTTGGCCAAAAAGGGCGTATGCGTTTTTTCCTGAATATATTCAGGAAAAAACGCATACGCCCTTTTTGGCCAAGGGCATCATTGTCAACGTTTTGCCGCTTTTCATGTGCTTTAAAGGCGATTCGTATCTACCTCCTGAAATCTGTTTCGTGCAATTCTGCCTTGATTTCAAATCCTCTTCTTTGCCTTCCCTCAATATATTTGTGGACGAGAGTTATCATTTATAACTCTGCAGGTTTGTGAATTGCAGTGCCCTGAACCTCCATTTTACAACTCGCTTTTTTGGGAGCTGGCCGCAAAAGCGCAGGATGGCTTCAGGCCCTGTTCTGGTTCCGTGGGGCAGGCTGAGCCTGTGGTTAATTCTTCTTCCTGATGGGAAAATAGAGTGACCTGTGCCTGTCCCGACACCAAGAGCTAGTCTCTCGTTGGTTCCCCGTCTTCCCGTTCATCCTCAGGACAAATTGCAACCTGTACGGAACAGGAGGTTAAAGGTGCTGATCCTCCAAGTAGGGAGATTGCTAGTAAAGCATCTGGAATGGCGAACCCGGGCACAAGGAGATGAGAAATGAGGTGCGTTTTAGAAACCTTTCCCCATCACACGGTGTACCATCTTCTGGGTTTCTCATGCATGTTTTCGATGTAGGAAGATGCCCTTGAACCTGGAGATTTGGGACCCATGCGATGGGTACCACGCAGTATTACTTTAAAGGGTCTGCGTTTGCTCACCCAACCTCACCAAACCTCTCAGCCCCAAGAGTGTCCACCCTTATGTCTCATCCAGCTGTGGGTCTAGATATGGTCAATCCAGGTTGCATCACAGCCCCTGAACGCATTGTGTAAGAATTTCTCTCTCTTTCACTGTCGTTGTTTCATGGGTTTTTCAAAGTAATTTATTTTTATAATGGGGTTTAGCTGCTTTTCACTGCTGTGTTTATGCCGCTTTACACCCACTTGACACACTAACAGAGAGATATCAATACATAGGTTTTAAGATTATTACTAGTCAGATATATTCTTGTGCGGTGAATAGGGCGTGTTGAGTCCAGTTCTCTGAGCAAGGAGTAGGTCTTGTCTATTACATATTGGGTTTATGGAACGGTATCTGAGCTAATTTGATACCCTTGTTTTATGTATCACCCCACCTCACCTTTACCGTTAAGCAGCCATAGTGTGTTTTCTGCATGTGTGACTCTGTTCTGTTTTGTAATTCAGTTCAAGTGTAACGGTTTTTACATTCCCTCTATCAGTGATACCTTACGAGAAGTGTCCTTTTCTGTGTGACTTATTTCACTTAGAATCGTCGTACCTAAATCCACTCATCATGCTGCTACTAACCTTATGACATTGATTTCATGGCTGAGTGATATTCCATTGTACATAAGGACCACAACTTCTTTATCCATTTTTCTCTTTCCTGGGATATTGACGGTGGAATGAAGTGGAGGTCCTTGTCAACAGAGCAGCCCTCAACTTTGGGGTGCTTGTGTCTTGCTGATTTTTCATTTTCCCAATTTATACCCCCATGAGTGGAAGTGCCCTATGCTCTCTAAGCTGTGTT
The DNA here is from genome assembly GCF_965194805.1 of Balaenoptera borealis. NCBI lineage: Eukaryota > Metazoa > Chordata > Mammalia > Artiodactyla > Balaenopteridae > Balaenoptera > Balaenoptera borealis. The sequence goes on along the minus strand of NW_028123103.1, from coordinate 28,179 downwards.
TTTCAGATGTTTCAGGACACACCGTACACTTCTCCAGAGTGGCTGTTGGCAATTTACATCCCGCCCATCAGTGTAGCAAGGCTCCCATTTCTCCATGGCCTGTCCTGCATTTCTGGTTTTGACACTTTTTTCAGCATGGCCCTTTTGACCGATGGGAAGCGAGACTTCTCTGTAGCGCTGATTTGCCTTTCCAGGTTGCTTGGTTGGCCAAAAAGGGCGTATGCGTTTTTTCCTGAATATATTCAGGAAAAAACGCATACGCCCTTTTTGGCCAAGGGCATCATTGTCAACGTTTTGCCGCTTTTCATGTGCTTTAAAGGCGATTCGTATCTACCTCCTGAAATCTGTTTCGTGCAATTCTGCCTTGATTTCAAATCCTCTTCTTTGCCTTCCCTCAATATATTTGTGGACGAGAGTTATCATTTATAACTCTGCAGGTTTGTGAATTGCAGTGCCCTGAACCTCCATTTTACAACTCGCTTTTTTGGGAGCTGGCCGCAAAAGCGCAGGATGGCTTCAGGCCCTGTTCTGGTTCCGGGGGGCAGGCTGAGCCTGTGGTTAATTCTTCTTCCTGATGGGAAAATAGAGTGACCTGTGCCTGTCCCGAAACCAAGAGCTAGTCTCTCGTTGGTTCCCCGTCTTCCCGTTCATCCTCAGGACAAATTGCAACCTGTACGGAACAGGAGGTTAAAGGTGCTGATCCTCCAAGTAGGGAGATTGCTAGTAAAGCATCTAGAATGGCGAACCCGGGCACAAGGAGATGAGAAATGAGGTGCGTTTTAGAAACCTTTCCCCATCACACGGTGTACCATCTTCTGGGTTTCTCATGCATGTTTTCGATGTAGGAAGATGCCCTTGAACCTGGAGATTTGGGACCCATGCGATGGGTACCACGCAGTATTACTTTAAAGGGTCTGCGTTTGCTCACCCAACCTCACCAAACCTCTCAGCCCCAAGAGTGTCCACCCTTATGTCTCATCCAGCTGTGGGTCTAGATATGGTCAATCCAGGTTGCATCACAGCCCCTGAACGCATTGTGTAAGAATTTCTCTCTCTTTCACTGTCGTTGTTTCATGGGTTTTTCAAAGTAATTTATTTTCATAATGGGGTTTAGCTGCTTTTCACGGCTGTGTTTATGCCGCTTTCCACCCACTTGACACACTAACAGAGAGATATCAATACATAGGTTTTAAGATTATTACTAGTCGGATATATTCTTGTGCGGTGAATAGGGCGTGTTGAGTCCAGTTCTCTGAGCAAGGAGTAGGTCTTGTCTATTACATATTGGGTTTATGGAACGGTATCTGAGCTAATTTGATACCCTTGTTTTATGTATCACCCCACCTCCCCTTTCCCGTTAAGCAGCCATAGTCTGTTTTCTGCATGTGTGACTCTGTTCTGTTTTGTAATTCAGTTCAAGTGTAACGGTTTTTACATTCCCTCTATCAGTGATACCTTATGAGAAGTGTCCTTTTCTGTGTGACTTATTTCACTTAGAATCGTCGTACCTAAATCCACTCATCATGCTGCTACTAACCTTATGACATTGATTTCATGGCTGAGTGATATTCCATTGTACATAAGGACCACAACTTCTTTATCCATTTTTCTCTTTCCTGGGATATTTAAGGTGGAATGAAGTGGAGGTCCTTGTCAACAGAGCAGCCCTCAACTTTGGGGTGCTTGTGTCTTGCTGATTTTTCATTTTCCCAATTTATACCCCCATGAGTGGAAGTGCCCTATGCTCTCTAAGCTGTGTTTTTCAGATGTTTCAGGACACACCGTACACTTCTCCAGAGTGGCTGTTGGCAATTTACATCCCGCCCATCAGTGTAGCAAGGCTCCCATTTCTCCATGGCCTGTCCTGCATTTCTGGTTTTGACACTTTTTTCAGCATGGCCCTTTTGACCGATGGGAAGCGAGACTTCTCTGTAGCGCTGATTTGCCTTTCCAGGTTGCTTGGTTGGCCAAAAAGGGCGTATGCGTTTTTTCCTGAATATATTCAGGAAAAAACGCATACGCCCTTTTTGGCCAAGGGCATCATTGTCAACGTTTTGCCGCTTTTCATGTGCTTTAAAGGCGATTCGTATCTACCTCCTGAAATCTGTTTCGTGCAATTCTGCCTTGATTTCAAATCCTCTTCTTTGCCTTCCCTCAATATATTTGTGGACGAGAGTTATCATTTATAACTCTGCAGGTTTGTGAATTGCAGTGCCCTGAACCTCCATTTTACAACTCGCTTTTTTGGGAGCTGGCCGCAAAAGCGCAGGATGGCTTCAGGCCCTGTTCTGGTTCCGGGGGGCAGGCTGAGCCTGTGGTTAATTCTTCTTCCTGATGGGAAAATAGAGTGACCTGTGCCTGTCCCGACACCAAGAGCTAGTCTCTCGTTGGTTCCCCGTCTTCCCGTTCATCCTCAGGACAAATTGCAACCTGTACGGAACAGGAGGTTAAAGGTGCTGATGCTCCAAGTAGGGAGATTGCTAGTAAAGTGGCTGGAAAGGCGAACCCGGGCACAAGGAGATGAGAAATGAGGTGCGTTTTAGAAACCTTTCCCCATCACACGGTGTACCATCTTCTGGGTTTCTCATGCATGTTTTCGATGTAGGAAGATGCCCTTGAACCTGGAGATTTGGGACCCATGCGATGGGTACCACGCTGTATTACTTTAAAGGGTCTGCGTTTGCTCACCGAACCTCACCAAACCTCTCAGCCCCAAGAGTGTCCACCGTTATGTCTCATCCAGCTGTGGGTCTAGATATGGTCAATCCAGGTTGCATCACAGCCCCTGAACTCATTGTGTAAGAATTTCTATCTCTTTCACTGTCGTTGTTTCATGGGTTTTTCAAAGTAATTTATTTTCATAATGGGGTTTAGCTGCTTTTCACTGCTGTGTTTATGCCGCTTTACACCCACTTGACACACTAACAGAGAGATATCAATACATAGGTTTTAAGATTATTACTAGTCAGATATATTCTTGTGTGGTGAATAGGGCGTGTTGAGTCCAGTTCTCTGAGCAAGGAGTAGGTCTTGTCTACTACATATTGGGTTTATGGAACGGTATCTGAGCTAATTTGATACCCTTGTTTTATGTATCACCCCGCCTCCCCTTTCCCGTTAAGCAGCCATAGTGTGTTTTCTGCATGTGTGACTCTGTTCTGTTTTGTAATTCAGTTCAAGTGTAACGGTTTTTACATTCCCTCTATAAGTGATACCTTATGAGAAGTGTCCTTTTCTGTGTGACTTATTTCACTTAGAATCGTCGTACCTAAATCCACTCATCATGCTGCTACTAACCTTATGACATTGATTTCATGGCAGAGTGATATTCCATTGTACATAAGGACCACAACTTCTTTATCCATTTTTCTCTTTCCTGGGATATTGACGGTGGAATGAAGTGGAGGTCCTTGTCAACAGAGCAGCCCTCAACTTTGGGGTGCTTGTGTCTTGCTGATTTTTCATTTTCCCAATTTATACCCCCATGAGTGGAAGTGCCCTATGCTCTCTAAGCTGTGTTTTTCAGATGTTTCAGGACACACCGTACACTTCTCCAGAGTGGCTGTTGGCAATTTACATCCCGCCCATCAGTGTAGCAAGGCTCCCATTTCTCCATGGCCTGTCCTGCATTTCTGGTTTTGACACTTTTTTCAGCATGGCCCTTTTGACCGATGGGAAGCGAGACTTCTCTGTAGCGCTGATTTGCCTTTCCAGGTTGCTTGGTTGGCCAAAAAGGGCGTATGCGTTTTTTCCTGAATATATTCAGGAAAAAACGCATACGCCCTTTTTGACCAAGGGCATCATTGTCAACATTTTGCCGCTTTTCATGTGCTTTAAAGGCGATTCGTATCTACCTCCTGAAATCTGTTTCGTGCAATTCTGCCTTGATTTCAAATCGTCTTCTTTGCCTTCCCTCAATATATTTGTGGACGAGAATTATCATTTATAACTCTGCAGGTTTGTGAATTGCAGTGCCCTGAACCTCCATTTTACAACTCGCTTTTTTGGGAGCTGGCCGCAAAAGTGCAGGATGGCTTCAGGCCCTGTTCTGGTTCCGGGGGGCAGGCTGAGCCTGTGGTTAATTCTTCTTCCTGATGGGAAAATAGAGTGACCTGTGCCTGTCCCGACACCAAGAGCTAGTCTCTCGTTGGTTCCCCGTCTTCCCGTTCATCCTCAGGACAAATTGCAACCTGTACGGAACAGGAGGTTAAAGGTGCTGATGCTCCAAGTAGGGAGATTGCTAGTAAAGCGGCTGGAATGGCGAACCCGGGCACAAGGAGATGAGAAATGAGGTGCGTTTTAGAAACCTTTCCCCATCACACGGTGTACCATCGTCTGGGTTTCTCATGAATGTTTTCGATGTAGGAAGATGCCCTTGAAGCTGGAGATTTGGGACCCATGCGATGGGTACCACGCAGTATTACTTTAAAGGGTCTGCGTTTGCTCACCCAACCTCACCAAACCTCTCAGCCCCAAGAGTGTCCACCCTTATGTCTCATCCAGCTGTGGGTCTAGATATGGTCAATCCAGGTTGCATCACAGCCCCTGAACGCATTGTGTAAGAATTTCTCTCTCTTTCACTGTCGTTGTTTCATGGGTTTTTCAAAGTAAATTATTTTCATAATGGGGTTTAGCTGCTTTTCACTGCTGTGTTTATGCCGCTTTACACCCACATGACACACTAACAGAGAGATATCAATACATAGGTTTTAAGATTATTACTAGTCAGATATATTCTTGTGCGGTGAATAGGGCGTGTTGAGTCCAGTTCTCTGAGCAAGGAGTAGGTCTTGTCTACTACATATTGGGTTTATGGAACGGTATCTGAGCTAATTTGATACCCTTGTTTTATGTATCACCCCACCTCCCCTTTCCCGTTAAGCAGCCATAGTGTGTTTTCTGCATGTGTGACTCTGTTCTGTTTTGTAATTCAGTTCAAGTGTAACGGTTTTTACATTCCCTCTATCAGTGATACCTTATGAGAAGTGTCCTTTTCTGTGTGACTTATTTCACTTAGAATCGTCGTACCTAAATCCACTCATCATGCTGCTACTAACCTTATGACATTGATTTCATGGCTGAGTGATATTCCATTGTACATAAGGACCACAACTTCTTTATCCATTTTTCTCTTTCCTGGGATATTGACGGTGGAATGAAGTGGAGGTCCTTGTCAACAGAGCAGCCCTCAACTTTGGGGTGCTTGTGTCTTGCTGATTTTTAATTTTCCCAATTTATACCCCCATGAGTGGAAGTGCCCTATGCTCTCTAAGCTGTGTTTTTCAGATGTTTCAGGACACACCGTACACTTCTCCAGAGTGGCTGTTGGCAATTTACATCCCGCCCATCAGTGTAGCAAGGCTCCCATTTCTCCATGGCCTGTCCTGCATTTCTGGTTTTGACACTTTTTTCAGCATGGCCCTTTTGACCGATGGGAAGCGAGACTTCTCTGTAGCGCTGATTTGCCTTTCCAGGTTGCTTGGTTGGCCAAAAAGGGCGTATGCGTTTTTTCCTGAATATATTCAGGAAAAAACGCATACGCCCTTTTTGGCCAAGGGCATCATTGTCAACGTTTTGCCGCTTTTCATGTGCTTTAAAGGCGATTCGTATCTACCTCCTGAAATCTGTTTCGTGCAATTCTGCCTTGATTTCAAATCCTCTTCTTTGCCTTCCCTCAATATATTTGTGGACGAGAGTTATCATTTATAACTCTGCAGGTTTGTGAATTGCAGTGCCCTGAACCTCCATTTTACAACTCGCTTTTTTGGGAGCTGGCCGCAAAAGCGCAGGATGGCTTCAGGCCCTGTTCTGGTTCCGGGGGGCAGGCTGAGCCTGTGGTTAATTCTTCTTCCTGATGGGAAAATAGAGTGACCTGTGCCTGTCCCGACACCAAGAGCTAGTCTCTCGTTGGTTCCCCATCTTCCCGTTCATCCTCAGGACAAATTGCAACCTGTACGGAACAGGAGGTTAAAGGTGCTGATGCTCCAAGTAGGGAGATTGCTAGTAAAGCGGCTGGAAAGGCGAACCCAGGCACAAGGAGATGAGAAATGAGGTGCGTTTTAGAAACCTTTCCCCATCACACGGTGTACCATCTTCTGGGTTTCTCATGCATGTTTTCGATGTAGGAAGATGCCCTTGAACCTGGAGATTTGGGACCCATGCGATGGGTACCATGCAGTATTACTTTAAAGGGTCTGCGTTTGCTCACCCAACCTCACCAAACCTCTCAGCCCCAAGAGTGTCCACCCTTATGTCTCATCCAGCTGTGGGTCTAGATATGGTCAATCCAGGTTGCATCACAGCCCCTGAACTCATTGTGTAAGAATTTCTCTCTCTTTCACTGTCGTTGTTTCATGGGTTTTTCAAAGTAATTTATTTTCATAATGGGGTTTAGCTGCTTTTCACTGCTGTGTTTATGCCGCTTTTTACCCACTTGACACACTAACAGAGAGATATCAATACATAGGTTTTAAGATTATTACTAGTCAGATATATTCTTGTGCGGTGAATAGGGCGTGTTGAGTCCAGTTCTCTGAGCAAGGAGTAGGTCTTGTCTATTACATATTGGGTTTATGGAACGGTATCTGAGCTAATTTTATACCCTTGTTTTATGCATCACCCCACCTCACCTTTACCGTTAAGCAGCCATAGTGTGTTTTCTGCATGTGTGACTCTGTTCTGTTTTGTAATTCAGTTCAAGTGTAACGGTTTTTACATTCCCTCTATCAGTGATACCTTACGAGAAGTGTCCTTTTCTGTGTGACTTATTTCACTTAGAATCGTCGTACCTAAATCCACTCATCATGCTGCTACTAACCTTATGACATTGATTTCATGGCTGAGTGATATTCCATTGTACATAAGGACCACAACTTCTTTATCCATTTTTCTCTTTCCTGGGATATTGACGGTGGAATGAAGTGGAGGTCCTTGTCAACAGAGCAGCCCTCAACTTTGGGGTGCTTGTGTCTTGCTGATTTTTCATTTTCCCAATTTATACCCCCATGAGTGGAAGTGCCCTATGCTCTCTAAGCTGTGTTTTTCAGATGTTTCAGGACACACCGTACACTTCTCCAGAGTGGCTGTTGGCAATTTACATCCCGCCCATCAGTGTAGCAAGGCTCCCATTTCTCCATGGCCTGTCCTGCATTTCTGGTTTTGACACTTTTTTCAGCATGGCCCTTTTGACCGATGGGAAGCGAGACTTCTCTGTAGCGCTGATTTGCCTTTCCAGGTTGCTTGGTTGGCCAAAAAGGGCGTATGCGTTTTTTCCTGAATATATTCAGGAAAAAACGCATACGCCCTTTTTGGCCAAGGGCATCATTGTCAACGTTTTGCCGCTTTTCATGTGCTTTAAAGGCGATTCGTATCTACCTCCTGAAATCTGTTTCGTGCAATTCTGCCTTGATTTCAAATCCTCTTCTTTGCCTTCCCTCAATATATTTGTGGACGAGAGTTATCATTTATAACTCTGCAGGTTTGTGAATTGCAGTGCCCTGAACCTCCATTTTACAACTCGCTTTTTTGGGAGCTGGCCGCAAAAGCGCAGGATGGCTTCAGGCCCTGTTCTGGTTCCGTGGGGCAGGCTGAGCCTGTGGTTAATTCTTCTTCCTGATGGGAAAATAGAGTGACCTGTGCCTGTCCCGACACCAAGAGCTAGTCTCTCGTTGGTTCCCCGTCTTCCCGTTCATCCTCAGGACAAATTGCAACCTGTACGGAACAGGAGGTTAAAGGTGCTGATCCTCCAAGTAGGGAGATTGCTAGTAAAGCATCTGGAATGGCGAACCCGGGCACAAGGAGATGAGAAATGAGGTGCGTTTTAGAAACCTTTCCCCATCACACGGTGTACCATCTTCTGGGTTTCTCATGCATGTTTTCGATGTAGGAAGATGCCCTTGAACCTGGAGATTTGGGACCCATGCGATGGGTACCACGCAGTATTACTTTAAAGGGTCTGCGTTTGCTCACCCAACCTCACCAAACCTCTCAGCCCCAAGAGTGTCCACCCTTATGTCTCATCCAGCTGTGGGTCTAGATATGGTCAATCCAGGTTGCATCACAGCCCCTGAACGCATTGTGTAAGAATTTCTCTCTCTTTCACTGTCGTTGTTTCATGGGTTTTTCAAAGTAATTTATTTTCATAATGGGGTTTAGCTGCTTTTCACGGCTGTGTTTATGCCGCTTTCCACCCACTTGACACACTAACAGAGAGATATCAATACATAGGTTTTAAGATTATTACTAGTCGGATATATTCTTGTGCGGTGAATAGGGCGTGTTGAGTCCAGTTCTCTGAGCAAGGAGTAGGTCTTGTCTATTACATATTGGGTTTATGGAACGGTATCTGAGCTAATTTGATACCCTTGTTTTATGTATCACCCCACCTCCCCTTTCCCGTTAAGCAGCCATAGTCTGTTTTCTGCATGTGTGACTCTGTTCTGTTTTGTAATTCAGTTCAAGTGTAACGGTTTTTACATTCCCTCTATCAGTGATACCTTATGAGAAGTGTCCTTTTCTGTGTGACTTATTTCACTTAGAATCGTCGTACCTAAATCCACTCATCATGCTGCTACTAACCTTATGACATTGATTTCATGGCTGAGTGATATTCCATTGTACATAAGGACCACAACTTCTTTATCCATTTTTCTCTTTCCTGGGATATTTAAGGTGGAATGAAGTGGAGGTCCTTGTCAACAGAGCAGCCCTCAACTTTGGGGTGCTTGTGTCTTGCTGATTTTTAATTTTCCCAATTTATACCCCCATGAGTGGAAGTGCCCTATGCTCTCTAAGCTGTGTTTTTCAGATGTTTCAGGACACACCGTACACTTCTCCAGAGTGGCTGTTGGCAATTTACATCCCGCCCATCAGTGTAGCAAGGCTCCCATTTCTCCATGGCCTGTCCTGCATTTCTGGTTTTGACACTTTTTTCAGCATGGCCCTTTTGACCGATGGGAAGCGAGACTTCTCTGTAGCGCTGATTTGCCTTTCCAGGTTGCTTGGTTGGCCAAAAAGGGCGTATGCGTTTTTTCCTGAATATATTCAGGAAAAAACGCATACGCCCTTTTTGGCCAAGGGCATCATTGTCAACGTTTTGCCGCTTTTCATGTGCTTTAAAGGCGATTCGTATCTACCTCCTGAAATCTGTTTCGTGCAATTCTGCCTTGATTTCAAATCCTCTTCTTTGCCTTCCCTCAATATATTTGTGGACGAGAGTTATCATTTATAACTCTGCAGGTTTGTGAATTGCAGTGCCCTGAACCTCCATTTTACAACTCGCTTTTTTGGGAGCTGGCCGCAAAAGCGCAGGATGGCTTCAGGCCCTGTTCTGGTTCCGGGGGGCAGGCTGAGCCTGTGGTTAATTCTTCTTCCTGATGGGAAAATAGAGTGACCTGTGCCTGTCCCGACACCAAGAGCTAGTCTCTCGTTGGTTCCCCGTCTTTCCGTTCATCCTCAGGACAAATTGCAACCTGTACGGAACAGGAGGTTAAAGGTGCTGATGCTCCAAGTAGGGAGATTGCTAGTAAAGCGGCTGGAAAGGCGAACCCAGGCACAAGGAGATGAGAAATGAGGTGCGTTTTAGAAACCTTTCCCCATCACACGGTGTACCATCTTCTGGGTTTCTCATGCATGTTTTCGATGTAGGAAGATGCCCTTGAACCTGGAGATTTGGGACCCATGCGATGGGTACCATGCAGTATTACTTTAAAGGGTCTGCGTTTGCTCACCCAACCTCACCAAACCTCTCAGCCCCAAGAGTGTCCACCCTTATGTCTCATCCAGCTGTGGGTCTAGATATGGTCAATCCAGGTTGCATCACAGCCCCTGAACTCATTGTGTAAGAATTTCTCTCTCTTTCACTGTCGTTGTTTCATGGGTTTTTCAAAGTAATTTATTTTCATAATGGGGTTTAGCTGCTTTTCACTGCTGTGTTTATGCCGCTTTACACCCACTTGACACACTAACAGAGAGATATCAATACATAGGTTTTAAGATTATTACTAGTCAGATATATTCTTGTGCGGTGAATAGGGCGTGTTGAGTCCAGTTCTCTGAGCAAGGAGTAGGTCTTGTCTATTACATATTGGGTTTATGGAACGGTATCTGAGCTAATTTGATACCCTTGTTTTATGTATCACCCCACCTCACCTTTACCGTTAAGCAGCCATAGTGTGTTTTCTGCATGTGTGACTCTGTTCTGTTTTGTAATTCAGTTCAAGTGTAACGGTTTTTACATTCCCTCTATCAGTGATACCTTACGAGAAGTGTCCTTTTCTGTGTGACTTATTTCACTTAGAATCGTCGTACCTAAATCCACTCATCATGCTGCTACTAACCTTATGACATTGATTTCATGGCTGAGTGATATTCCATTGTACATAAGGACCACAACTTCTTTATCCATTTTTCTCTTTCCTGGGATATTGACGGTGGAATGAAGTGGAGGTCCTTGTCAACAGAGCAGCCCTCAACTTTGGGGTGCTTGTGTCTTGCTGATTTTTAATTTTCCCAATTTATACCCCCATGAGTGGAAGTGCCCTATGCTCTCTAAGCTGTGTTTTTCAGATGTTTCAGGACACACCGTACACTTCTCCAGAGTGGCTGTTGGCAATTTACATCCCGCCCATCAGTGTAGCAAGGCTCCCATTTCTCCATGGCCTGTCCTGCATTTCTGGTTTTGACACTTTTTTCAGCATGGCCCTTTTGACCGATGGGAAGCGAGACTTCTCTGTAGCGCTGATTTGCCTTTCCAGGTTGCTTGGTTGGCCAAAAAGGGCGTATGCGTTTTTTCCTGAATATATTCAGAAAAAAACGCATACGCCCTTTTTGGCCAAGGGCATCATTGTCAACGTTTTGCCGCTTTTCATGTGCTTTAAAGGCGATTCGTATCTACCTCCTGAAATCTGTTTCGTGCAATTCTGCCTTGATTTCAAATCCTCTTCTTTGCCTTCCCTCAATATATTTGTGGACGAGAGTTATCATTTATAACTCTGCAGGTTTGTGAATTGCAGTGCCCTGAACCTCCATTTTACAACTCGCTTTTTTGGGAGCTGGCCGCAAAAGCGCAGGATGGCTTCAGGCCCTGTTCTGGTTCCGGGGGGCAGGCTGAGCCTGTGGTTAATTCTTCTTCCTGATGGGAAAATAGAGTGACCTGTGCCTGTCCCGACACCAAGAGCTAGTCTCTCGTTGGTTCCCCATCTTCCCGTTCATCCTCAGGACAAATTGCAACCTGTACGGAACAGGAGGTTAAAGGTGCTGATGCTCCAAGTAGGGAGATTGCTAGTAAAGCGGCTGGAAAGGCGAACCCAGGCACAAGGAGATGAGAAATGAGGTGCGTTTTAGAAACCTTTCCCCATCACACGGTGTACCATCTTCTGGGTTTCTCATGCATGTTTTCGATGTAGGAAGATGCCCTTGAACCTGGAGATTTGGGACCCATGCGATGGGTACCATGCAGTATTACTTTAAAGGGTCTGCGTTTGCTCACCCAACCTCACCAAACCTCTCAGCCCCAAGAGTGTCCACCCTTATGTCTCATCCAGCTATGGGTCTAGATATGGTCAATCCAGGTTGCATCACAGCCCCTGAACTCATTGTGTAAGAATTTCTCTCTCTTTCACTGTCGTTGTTTCATGGGTTTTTCAAAGTAATTTATTTTCATAATGGGGTTTAGCTGCTTTTCACTGCTGTGTTTATGCCGCTTTACACCCACTTGACACACTAACAGAGAGATATCAATACATAGGTTTTAAGATTATTACTAGTCAGGTATATTCTTGTGCGGTGAATAGGGCGTGTTGAGTCCAGTTCTCTGAGCAAGGAGTAGGTCTTGTCTACTACATATTGGGTTTATGGAACGGTATCTGAGCTAATTTGATACCCTTGTTTTATGTATCACCCCACCTCCCCTTTCCCGTTAAGCAGCCATAGTCTGTTTTCTGCATGTGTGACTCTGTTCTGTTTTGTAATTCAGTTCAAGTGTAACGGTTTTTACATTCCCTCTAAAAGTGATACCTTATGAGAAGTGTCCTTTTCTGTGTGACTTATTTCACTTAGAATCGTCGTACCTAAATCCACTCATCATGCTGCTACTAACCTTATGACATTGATTTCATGGCTGAGTGATATTCCATTGTACATAAGGACCACAACTTCTTTATCCATTTTTCTCTTTCCTGGGATATTTAAGGTGGAATGAAGTGGAGGTCCTTGTCAACAGAGCAGCCCTCAACTTTGGGGTGCTTGTGTCTTGCTGATTTTTCATTTTCCCAATTTATACCCCCATGAGTGGAAGTGCCCTATGCTCTCTAAGCTGTGTTTTTCAGATGTTTCAGGACACACCGTACACTTCTCCAGAGTGGCTGTTGGCAATTTACATCCCGCCCATCAGTGTAGCAAGGCTCCCATTTCTCCATGGCCTGTCCTGCATTTCTGGTTTTGACACTTTTTTCAGCATGGCCCTTTTGACCGATGGGAAGCGAGACTTCTCTGTAGCGCTGATTTGCCTTTCCAGGTTGCTTGGTTGGCCAAAAAGGGCGTATGCGTTTTTTCCTGAATATATTTAGGAAAAAACGCATACGCCCTTTTTGGCCAAGGGCATCATTGTCAACGTTTTGCCGCTTTTCATGTGCTTTAAAGGCGATTCGTATCTACCTCCTGAAATCTGTTTCGTGCAATTCTGCCTTGATTTCAAATCCTCTTCTTTGCCTTCCCTCAATATATTTGTGGACGAGAGTTATCATTTATAACTCTGCAGGTTTGTGAATTGCAGTGCCCTGAACCTCCATTTTACAACTCGCTTTTTTGGGAGCTGGCCGCAAAAGCGCAGGATGGCTTCAGGCCCTGTTCTGGTTCCGTGGGGCAGGCTGAGCCTGTGGTTAATTCTTCTTCCTGATGGGAAAATAGAGTGACCTGTGCCTGTCCCGACACCAAGAGCTAGTCTCTCGTTGGTTCCCCGTCTTCCCGTTCATCCTCAGGACAAATTGCAACCTGTACGGAACAGGAGGTTAAAGGTGCTGATCCTCCAAGTAGGGAGATTGCTAGTAAAGCATCTGGAATGGCGAACCCGGGCACAAGGAGATGAGAAATGAGGTGCGTTTTAGAAACCTTTCCCCATCACACGGTGTACCATCTTCTGGGTTTCTCATGCATGTTTTCGATGTAGGAAGATGCCCTTGAACCTGGAGATTTGGGACCCATGCGATGGGTACCACGCAGTATTACTTTAAAGGGTCTGCGTTTGCTCACCCAACCTCACCAAACCTCTCAGCCCCAAGAGTGTCCACCCTTATGTCTCATCCAGCTGTGGGTCTAGATATGGTCAATCCAGGTTGCATCACAGCCCCTGAACGCATTGTGTAAGAATTTCTCTCTCTTTCACTGTCGTTGTTTCATGGGTTTTTCAAAGTAATTTATTTTCATAATGGGGTTTAGCTGCTTTTCACGGCTGTGTTTATGCCGCTTTCCACCCACTTGACACACTAACAGAGAGATATCAATACATAGGTTTTAAGATTATTACTAGTCGGATATATTCTTGTGCGGTGAATAGGGCGTGTTGAGTCCAGTTCTCTGAGCAAGGAGTAGGTCTTGTCTATTACATATTGGGTTTATGGAACGGTATCTGAGCTAATTTGATACCCTTGTTTTATGTATCACCCCACCTCCCCTTTCCCGTTAAGCAGCCATAGTCTGTTTTCTGCATGTGTGACTCTGTTCTGTTTTGTAATTCAGTTCAAGTGTAACGGTTTTTACATTCCCTCTATCAGTGATACCTTATGAGAAGTGTCCTTTTCTGTGTGACTTATTTCACTTAGAATCGTCGTACCTAAATCCACTCATCATGCTGCTACTAACCTTATGACATTGATTTCATGGCTGAGTGATATTCCATTGTACATAAGGACCACAACTTCTTTATCCATTTTTCTCTTTCCTGGGATATTTAAGGTGGAATGAAGTGGAGGTCCTTGTCAACAGAGCAGCCCTCAACTTTGGGGTGCTTGTGTCTTGCTGATTTTTAATTTTCCCAATTTATACCCCCATGAGTGGAAGTGCCCTATGCTCTCTAAGCTGTGTTTTTCAGATGTTTCAGGACACACCGTACACTTCTCCAGAGTGGCTGTTGGCAATTTACATCCCGCCCATCAGTGTAGCAAGGCTCCCATTTCTCCATGGCCTGTCCTGCATTTCTGGTTTTGACACTTTTTTCAGCATGGCCCTTTTGACCGATGGGAAGCGAGACTTCTCTGTAGCGCTGATTTGCCTTTCCAGGTTGCTTGGTTGGCCAAAAAGGGCGTATGCGTTTTTTCCTGAATATATTCAGGAAAAAACGCATACGCCCTTTTGGCCAAGGGCATCATTGTCAACGTTTTGCCGCTTTTCATGTGCTTTAAAGGCGATTCGTATCTACCTCCTGAAATCTGTTTCGTGCAATTCTGCCTTGATTTCAAATCCTCTTCTTTGCCTTCCCTCAATATATTTGTGGACGAGAGTTATCATTTATAACTCTGAGGGTTTGTGAATTGCAGTGCCCTGAACCTCCATTTTACAACTCGCTTTTTTGGGAGCTGGCCGCAAAAGCGCAGGATGGCTTCAGGCCCTGTTCTGGTTCCGGGGGGCAGGCTGAGCCTGTGGTTAATTCTTCTTCCTGATGGGAAAATAGAGTGACCTGTGCCTGTCCCGACACCAAGAGCTAGTCTCTCGTTGGTTCCCCGTCTTCCCGTTCATCCTCAGGACAAATTGCAATCTGTACGGAACAGGAGGTTAAAGGTGCTGATGCTCCAAGTAGGGAGATTGCTAGTAAAGCGGCTGGAAAGGCGAACCCGGGCACAAGGAGATGAGAAATGAGGTGCGTTTTAGAAACCTTTCCCCATCACACGGTGTACCATCTTCTGGGTTTCTCATGCATGTTTTCGATGTAGGAAGATGCCCTTGAACCTGGAGATTTGGGACCCATGCGATGGGTACCACGCAGTATTACTTTAAAGGGTCTGCGTTTGCTCACCCAACCTCACCAAACCTCTCAGCCCCAAGAGTGTCCACCCTTATGTCTCATCCAGCTGTGGGTCTAGATATGGTCAATCCAGGTTGCATCACAGCCCCTGAACTCATTGTGTAAGAATTTCTATCTCTTTCACTGTCGTTGTTTCATGGGTTTTTCAAAGTAATTTATTTTCATAATGGGGTTTAGCTGCTTTTCACTGCTGTGTTTATGCCGCTTTACACCCACTTGACACACTAACAGAGAGATATCAATACATAGGTTTTAAGATTATTACTAGTCAGGTATATTCTTGTGCGGTGAATAGGGCGTGTTGAGTCCAGTTCTCTGAGCAAGGAGTAGGTCTTGTCTACTACATATTGGGTTTATGGAACGGTATCTGAGCTAATTTGATACCCTTGTTTTATGTATCACCCCACCTCCCCTTTCCCGTTAAGCAGCCATAGTCTGTTTTCTGCATGTGTGACTCTGTTCTGTTTTGTAATTCAGTTCAAGTGTAACGGTTTTTACATTCCCTCTATCAGTGATACCTTATGAGAAGTGTCCTTTTCTGTGTGACTTATTTCACTTAGAATCGTCGTACCTAAATCCACTCATCATGCTGCTACTAACCTTATGACATTGATTTCATGGCTGAGTGATATTCCATTGTACATAAGGACCACAACTTCTTTATCCATTTTTCTCTTTCCTGGGATATTTAAGGTGGAATGAAGTGGAGGTCCTTGTCAACAGAGCAGCCCTCAACTTTGGGGTGCTTGTGTCTTGCTGATTTTTAATTTTCCCAATTTATACCCCCATGAGTGGAAGTGCCCTATGCTCTCTAAGCTGTGTTTTTCTGATGTTTCAGGACACACCGTACACTTCTCCAGAGTGGCTGTTGGCAATTTACATCCCGCCCATCAGTGTAGCAAGGCTCCCATTTCTCCATGGCCTTTCCTGCATTTTTGGTTTTGACACTTTTTTCAGCATGGCCCTTTTGACCGATGGGAAGCGAGACTTCTCTGTAGCGCTGATTTGCCTTTCCAGGTTGCTTGGTTGGCCAAAAAGGGCGTATGCGTTTTTTCCTGAATATATTCAGGAAAAAACGCATACGACCTTTTTGACCAAGGGCATCATTGTCAACGTTTTGCCGCTTTTCATGTGCTTTAAAGGCGATTCGTATCTACCTCCTGAAATCTGTTTCGTGCAATTCTGCCTTGATTTCAAATCCTCTTCTTTGCCTTCCCTCAATATATTTGTGGACGAGAGTTATCATTTATAACTCTGCAGGTTTGTGAATTGCAGTGCCCTGAACCTCCATTTTACAACTCGCTTTTTTGGGAGCTGGCCGCAAAAGCGCAGGATGGCTTCAGGCCCTGTTCTGGTTCCGGGGGGCAGGCTGAGCCTGTGGTTAATTCTTCTTCCTGATGGGAAAATAGAGTGACCTGTGCCTGTCCCGACACCAAGAGCTAGTCTCTCGTTGGTTCCCCGTCTTCCCGTTCATCCTCAGGACAAATTGCAACCTGTACGGAACAGGAGGTTAAAGGTGCTGATCCTCCAAGTAGGGAGATTGCTAGTAAAGCATCTGGAATGGCGAACCCGGGCACAAGGAGATGAGAAATGAGGTGCGTTTTAGAAACCTTTCCCCATCACACGGTGTACCATCTTCTGGGTTTCTCATGCATGTTTTCGATGTAGGAAGATGCCCTTGAACCTGGAGATTTGGGACCCATGCGATGGGTACCACGCAGTATTACTTTAAAGGGTCTGCGTTTGCTCACCCAACCTCACCAAACCTCTCAGCCCCAAGAGTGTCCACCCTTATGTCTCATCCAGCTGTGGGTCTAGATATGGTCAATCCAGGTTGCATCACAGCCCCTGAACGCATTGTGTAAGAATTTCTCTCTCTTTCACTGTCGTTGTTTCATGGGTTTTTCAAAGTAATTTATTTTCATAATGGGGTTTAGCTGCTTTTCACGGCTGTGTTTATGCCGCTTTCCACCCACTTGACACACTAACAGAGAGATATCAATACATAGGTTTTAAGATTATTACTAGTCGGATATATTCTTGTGCGGTGAATAGGGCGTGTTGAGTCCAGTTCTCTGAGCAAGGAGTAGGTCTTGTCTATTACATATTGGGTTTATGGAACGGTATCTGAGCTAATTTGATACCCTTGTTTTATGTATCACCCCACCTCCCCTTTCCCGTTAAGCAGCCATAGTCTGTTTTCTGCATGTGTGACTCTGTTCTGTTTTGTAATTCAGTTCAAGTGTAACGGTTTTTACATTCCCTCTATCAGTGATACCTTATGAGAAGTGTCCTTTTCTGTGTGACTTATTTCACTTAGAATCGTCGTACCTAAATCCACTCATCATGCTGCTACTAACCTTATGACATTGATTTCATGGCTGAGTGATATTCCATTGTACATAAGGACCACAACTTCTTTATCCATTTTTCTCTTTCCTGGGATATTTAAGGTGGAATGAAGTGGAGGTCCTTGTCAACAGAGCAGCCCTCAACTTTCGGGTGCTTGTGTCTTGCTGATTTTTAATTTTCCCAATTTATACCCCCATGAGTGGAAGTGCCCTATGCTCTCTAAGCTGTGTTTTTCAGATGTTTCAGGACACACCGTACACTTCTCCAGAGTGGCTGTTGGCAATTTACATCCCGCCCATCAGTGTAGCAAGGCTCCCATTTCTCCATGGCCTGTCCTGCATTTCTGGTTTTGACACTTTTTTCAGCATGGCCCTTTTGACCGATGGGAAGCGAGACTTCTCTGTAGCGCTGATTTGCCTTTCCAGGTTGCTTGGTTGGCCAAAAAGGGCGTATGCGTTTTTTCCTGAATATATTCAGGAAAAAACGCATACGCCCTTTTTGGCCAAGGGCATCATTGTCAACGTTTTGCCGCTTTTCATGTGCTTTAAAGGCGATTCGTATCTACCTCCTGAAATCTGTTTCGTGCAATTCTGCCTTGATTTCAAATCCTCTTCTTTGCCTTCCCTCAATATATTTGTGGACGAGAGTTATCATTTATAACTCTGCAGGTTTGTGAATTGCAGTGCCCTGAACCTCCATTTTACAACTCGCTTTTTTGGGAGCTGGCCGCAAAAGCGCAGGATGGCTTCAGGCCCTGTTCTGGTTCCGGGGGGCAGGCTGAGCCTGTGGTTAATTCTTCTTCCTGATGGGAAAATAGAGTGACCTGTGCCTGTCCCAACACCAAGAGCTAGTCTCTCGTTGGTTCCCCGTCTTCCCGTTCATCCTCAGGACAAATTGCAACCTGTACGGAACAGGAGGTTAAAGGTGCTGATGCTCCAAGTAGGGAGATTGCTAGTAAAGCGGCTGGAATGGCGAACCCGGGCACAAGGAGATGAGAAATGAGGTGCGTTTTAGAAACCTTTCCCCATCACACGGTGTACTATCTTCTGGGTTTCTCATGCATGTTTTCGATGTAGGAAGATGCCCTTGAAGCTGGAGATTTGGGACCCATGCGATGGGTACCACGCAGTATTACTTTAAAGGGTCTGCGTTTGCTCACCCAACCTCACCAAACCTCTCAGCCCCAAGAGTGTCCACCCTTATGTCTCATCCAGCTGTGGGTCTAGATATGGTCAATCCAGGTTGCATCACAGCCCCTGAACTCATTGTGTAAGAATTTCTCTCTCTTTCACTGTCGTTGTTTCATGGGTTTTTCAAAGTAATTTATTTTCATAATGGGGTTTAGCTGCTTTTCACTGCTGTGTTTATGCCGCTTTACACCCACTTGACACACTAACAGAGAGATATCAATACATAGGTTTTAAGATTATTACTAGTCAGATATATTCTTGTGCGGTGAATAGGGCGTGTTGAGTCCAGTTCTCTGAGCAAGGAGTAGGTCTTGTCTACTACATATTGGGTTTATGGAACGGTATCTGAGCTAATTTGATACCCTTGTTTTATGTATCACCCCACCTCCCCTTTCCCGTTAAGCAGCCATAGTGTGTTTTCTGCATGTGTGACTCTGTTCTGTTTTGTAATTCAGTTCAAGTGTAACGGTTTTTACATTCCCTCTATAAGTGATACCTTATGAGAAGTGTCCTTTTCTGTGTGACTTATTTCACTTAGAATCGTCGTACCTAAATCCACTCATCATGCTGCTACTAACCTTATGACATTGATTTCATGGCTGAGTGATATTCCATTGTACATAAGGACCACAACTTCTTTATCCATTTTTCTCTTTCCTGGGATATTGACGGTGGAATGAAGTGGAGGTCCTTGTCAACAGAGCAGCCCTCAACTTTGGGGTGCTTGTGTCTTGCTGATTTTTCATTTTCCCAATTTATACCCCCATGAGTGGAAGTGCCCTATGCTCTCTAAGCTGTGTTTTTCAGATGATTCAGGACACACCGTACACTTCTCCAGAGTGGCTGTTGGCAATTTACATCCCGCCCATCAGTGTAGCAAGGCTCCCATTTCTCCATGGCCTGTACTGCATTTCTGGTTTTGACACTTTTTTCAGCATGGCCCTTTTGACCGATGGGAAGCGAGACTTCTCTGTAGCGCTGATTTGCCTTTCCAGGTTGCTTGGTTGGCCAAAAAGGGCGTATGCGTTTTTTCCTGAATATATTCAGGAAAAAACGCATACGCCCTTTTTGGCCAAGGGCATCATTGTCAACGTTTTGCCGCTTTTCATGTGCTTTAAAGGCGATTCGTATCTACCTCCTGAAATCTGTTTCGTGCAATTCTGCCTTGATTTCAAATCCTCTTCTTTGCCTTCCCTCAATATATTTATGGACGAGAGTTATCATTTATAACTCTGCAGGTTTGTGAATTGCAGTGCCCTGAACCTCCATTTTACAACTCGCTTTTTTGGGAGCTGGCTGCAAAAGCGCAGGATGGCTTCAGGCCCTGTTCTGGTTCCGGGGGGCAGGCTGAGCCTGTGGTTAATTCTTCTTCCTGATGGGAAAATAGAGTGACCTGTGCCTGTCCCGACACCAAGAGCTAGTCTCTCGTTGGTTCCCCGTCTTCCCGTTCATCCTCAGGACAAATTGCAACCTGTACGGAACAGGAGGTTAAAGGTGCTGATGCTCCAAGTAGGGAGATTGCTAGTAAAGCGGCTGGAATGGCGAACCCGGGCACAAGGAGATGAGAAATGAGGTGCGTTTTAGAAACCTTTCCCCATCACACGGTGTACCATCTTCTGGGTTTCTCATGCATGTTTTCGATGTAGGAAGATGCCCTTGAAGCTGGAGATTTGGGACCCATGCGATGGGTACCACGAAGTATTACTTTAAAGGGTCTGCGTTTGCTCACCCAACCTCACCAAACCTCTCAGCCCCAAGAGTGTCCACCCTTATGCCTCATCCAGCTGTGGGTCTAGATATGGTCAATCCAGGTTGCATCACAGCCCCTGAACGCATTGTGTAAGAATTTCTCTCTCTTTCACTGTCGTTGTTTCATGGGTTTTTCAAAGTAATTTATTTTCATAATGGGGTTTAGCTGCTTTTCACTGCTGTGTTTATGCCGCTTTACACCCACTTGACACACTAACAGAGAGATATCAATACATAGGTTTTAAGATTATTACTAGTCAGGTATATTCTTGTGCGGTGAATAGGGCGTGTTGAGTCCAGTTCTCTGAGCAAGGAGTAGGTCTTGTCTACTACATATTGGGTTTATGGAACGGTATCTGAGCTAATTTGATACCCTTGTTTTATGTATCACCCCACCTCCCCTTTCCCGTTAAGCAGCCATAGTCTGTTTTCTGCATGTGTGACTCTGTTCTGTTTTGTAATTCAGTTCAAGTGTAACGGTTTTTACATTCCCTCTATCAGTGATACCTTATGAGAAGTGTCCTTTTCTGTGTGACTTATTTCACTTAGAATCGTCGTACCTAAATCCACTCATCATGCTGCTACTAACCTTATGACATTGATTTCATGGCTGAGTGATATTCCATTGTACATAAGGACCACAACTTCTTTATCCATTTTTCTCTTTCCTGGGATATTGACGGTGGAATGAAGTGGAGGTCCTTGTCAACAGAGCAGCCCTCAACTTTGGGGTGCTTGTGTCTTGCTGATTTTTAATTTTCCCAATTTATACCCCCATGAGTGGAAGTGCCCTATGCTCTCTAAGCTGTGTTTTTCTGATGTTTCAGGACACACCGTACACTTCTCCAGAGTGGCTGTTGGCAATTTACATCCCGCCCATCAGTGTAGCAAGGCTCCCATTTCTCCATGGCCTTTCCTGCATTTTTGGTTTTGACACTTTTTTCAGCATGGCCCTTTTGACCGATGGGAAGCGAGACTTCTCTGTAGCGCTGATTTGCCTTTCCAGGTTGCTTGGTTGGCCAAAAAGGGCGTATGCGTTTTTTCCTGAATATATTCAGGAAAAAACGCATACGACCTTTTTGACCAAGGGCATCATTGTCAACGTTTTGCCGCTTTTCATGTGCTTTAAAGGCGATTCGTATCTACCTCCTGAAATCTGTTTCGTGCAATTCTGCCTTGATTTCAAATCCTCTTCTTTGCCTTCCCTCAATATATTTGTGGACGAGAGTTATCATTTATAACTCTGCAGGTTTGTGAATTGCAGTGCCCTGAACCTCCATTTTACAACTCGCTTTTTTGGGAGCTGGCCGCAAAAGCGCAGGATGGCTTCAGGCCCTGTTCTGGTTCCGGGGGGCAGGCTGAGCCTGTGGTTAATTCTTCTTCCTGATGGGAAAATAGAGTGACCTGTGCCTGTCCCGACACCAAGAGCTAGTCTCTCGTTGGTTCCCCGTCTTCCCGTTCATCCTCAGGACAAATTGCAACCTGTACGGAACAGGAGGTTAAAGGTGCTGATCCTCCAAGTAGGGAGATTGCTAGTAAAGCATCTGGAATGGCGAACCCGGGCACAAGGAGATGAGAAATGAGGTGCGTTTTAGAAACCTTTCCCCATCACACGGTGTACCATCTTCTGGGTTTCTCATGCATGTTTTCGATGTAGGAAGATGCCCTTGAACCTGGAGATTTGGGACCCATGCGATGGGTACCACGCAGTATTACTTTAAAGGGTCTGCGTTTGCTCACCCAACCTCACCAAACCTCTCAGCCCCAAGAGTGTCCACCCTTATGTCTCATCCAGCTGTGGGTCTAGATATGGTCAATCCAGGTTGCATCACAGCCCCTGAACGCATTGTGTAAGAATTTCTCTCTCTTTCACTGTCGTTGTTTCATGGGTTTTTCAAAGTAATTTATTTTCATAATGGGGTTTAGCTGCTTTTCACGGCTGTGTTTATGCCGCTTTCCACCCACTTGACACACTAACAGAGAGATATCAATACATAGGTTTTAAGATTATTACTAGTCGGATATATTCTTGTGCGGTGAATAGGGCGTGTTGAGTCCAGTTCTCTGAGCAAGGAGTAGGTCTTGTCTATTACATATTGGGTTTATGGAACGGTATCTGAGCTAATTTGATACCCTTGTTTTATGTATCACCCCACCTCCCCTTTCCCGTTAAGCAGCCATAGTCTGTTTTCTGCATGTGTGACTCTGTTCTGTTTTGTAATTCAGTTCAAGTGTAACGGTTTTTACATTCCCTCTATCAGTGATACCTTATGAGAAGTGTCCTTTTCTGTGTGACTTATTTCACTTAGAATCGTCGTACCTAAATCCACTCATCATGCTGCTACTAACCTTATGACATTGATTTCATGGCTGAGTGATATTCCATTGTACATAAGGACCACAACTTCTTTATCCATTTTTCTCTTTCCTGGGATATTGACGGTGGAATGAAGTGGAGGTCCTTGTCAACAGAGCAGCCCTCAACTTTCGGGTGCTTGTGTCTTGCTGATTTTTAATTTTCCCAATTTATACCCCCATGAGTGGAAGTGCCCTATGCTCTCTAAGCTGTGTTTTTCAGATGTTTCAGGACACACCGTACACTTCTCCAGAGTGGCTGTTGGCAATTTACATCCCGCCCATCAGTGTAGCAAGGCTCCCATTTCTCCATGGCCTGTCCTGCATTTCTGGTTTTGACACTTTTTTCAGCATGGCCCTTTTGACCGATGGGAAGCGAGACTTCTCTGTAGCGCTGATTTGCCTTTCCAGGTTGCTTGGTTGGCCAAAAAGGGCGTATGCGTTTTTTCCTGAATATATTCAGGAAAAAACGCATACGCCCTTTTTGGCCAAGGGCATCATTGTCAACGTTTTGCCGCTTTTCATGTGCTTTAAAGGCGATTCGTATCTACCTCCTGAAATCTGTTTCGTGCAATTCTGCCTTGATTTCAAATCCTCTTCTTTGCCTTCCCTCAATATATTTGTGGACGAGAGTTATCATTTATAACTCTGCAGGTTTGTGAATTGCAGTGCCCTGAACCTCCATTTTACAACTCGCTTTTTTGGGAGCTGGCCGCAAAAGCGCAGGATGGCTTCAGGCCCTGTTCTGGTTCCGGGGGGCAGGCTGAGCCTGTGGTTAATTCTTCTTCCTGATGGGAAAATAGAGTGACCTGTGCCTGTCCCAACACCAAGAGCTAGTCTCTCGTTGGTTCCCCGTCTTCCCGTTCATCCTCAGGACAAATTGCAACCTGTACGGAACAGGAGGTTAAAGGTGCTGATGCTCCAAGTAGGGAGATTGCTAGTAAAGCGGCTGGAATGGCGAACCCGGGCACAAGGAGATGAGAAATGAGGTGCGTTTTAGAAACCTTTCCCCATCACACGGTGTACCATCTTCTGGGTTTCTCATGCATGTTTTCGATGTAGGAAGATGCCCTTGAACCTGGAGATTTGGGACCCATGCGATGGGTACCACGAAGTATTACTTTAAAGGGTCTGCGTTTGCTCACCCAACCTCACCAAACCTCTCAGCCCCAAGAGTGTCCACCCTTATGCCTCATCCAGCTGTGGGTCTAGATATGGTCAATCCAGGTTGCATCACAGCCCCTGAACGCATTGTGTAAGAATTTCTCTCTCTTTCACTGTCGTTGTTTCATGGGTTTTTCAAAGTAATTTATTTTCATAATGGGGTTTAGCTGCTTTTCACTGCTGTGTTTATGCCGCTTTACACCCACTTGACACACTAACAGAGAGATATCAATACATAGGTTTTAAGATTATTACTAGTCAGGTATATTCTTGTGCGGTGAATAGGGCGTGTTGAGTCCAGTTCTCTGAGCAAGGAGTAGGTCTTGTCTACTACATATTGGGTTTATGGAACGGTATCTGAGCTAATTTGATACCCTTGTTTTATGTATCACCCCACCTCCCCTTTCCCGTTAAGCAGCCATAGTCTGTTTTCTGCATGTGTGACTCTGTTCTGTTTTGTAATTCAGTTCAAGTGTAACGGTTTTTACATTCCCTCTAAAAGTGATACCTTATGAGAAGTGTCCTTTTCTGTGTGACTTATTTCACTTAGAATCGTCGTACCTAAATCCACTCATCATGCTGCTACTAACCTTATGACATTGATTTCATGGCTGAGTGATATTCCATTGTACATAAGGACCACAACTTCTTTATCCATTTTTCTCTTTCCTGGGATATTGACGGTGGAATGAAGTGGAGGTCCTTGTCAACAGAGCAGCCCTCAACTTTGGGGTGCTTGTGTCTTGCTGATTTTTAATTTTCCCAATTTATACCCCCATGAGTGGAAGTGCCCTATGCTCTCTAAGCTGTGTTTTTCTGATGTTTCAGGACACACCGTACACTTCTCCAGAGTGGCTGTTGGCAATTTACATCCCGCCCATCAGTGTAGCAAGGCTCCCATTTCTCCATGGCCTTTCCTGCATTTTTGGTTTTGACACTTTTTTCAGCATGGCCCTTTTGACCGATGGGAAGCGAGACTTCTCTGTAGCGCTGATTTGCCTTTCCAGGTTGCTTGGTTGGCCAAAAAGGGCGTATGCGTTTTTTCCTGAATATATTCAGGAAAAAACGCATACGACCTTTTTGACCAAGGGCATCATTGTCAACGTTTTGCCGCTTTTCATGTGCTTTAAAGGCGATTCGTATCTACCTCCTGAAATCTGTTTCGTGCAATTCTGCCTTGATTTCAAATCCTCTTCTTTGCCTTCCCTCAATATATTTGTGGACGAGAGTTATCATTTATAACTCTGCAGGTTTGTGAATTGCAGTGCCCTGAACCTCCATTTTACAACTCGCTTTTTTGGGAGCTGGCCGCAAAAGCGCAGGATGGCTTCAGGCCCTGTTCTGGTTCCGGGGGGCAGGCTGAGCCTGTGGTTAATTCTTCTTCCTGATGGGAAAATAGAGTGACCTGTGCCTGTCCCGACACCAAGAGCTAGTCTCTCGTTGGTTCCCCGTCTTCCCGTTCATCCTCAGGACAAATTGCAACCTGTACGGAACAGGAGGTTAAAGGTGCTGATCCTCCAAGTAGGGAGATTGCTAGTAAAGCATCTGGAATGGCGAACCCGGGCACAAGGAGATGAGAAATGAGGTGCGTTTTAGAAACCTTTCCCCATCACACGGTGTACCATCTTCTGGGTTTCTCATGCATGTTTTCGATGTAGGAAGATGCCCTTGAACCTGGAGATTTGGGACCCATGCGATGGGTACCACGCAGTATTACTTTAAAGGGTCTGCGTTTGCTCACCCAACCTCACCAAACCTCTCAGCCCCAAGAGTGTCCACCCTTATGTCTCATCCAGCTGTGGGTCTAGATATGGTCAATCCAGGTTGCATCACAGCCCCTGAACGCATTGTGTAAGAATTTCTCTCTCTTTCACTGTCGTTGTTTCATGGGTTTTTCAAAGTAATTTATTTTCATAATGGGGTTTAGCTGCTTTTCACGGCTGTGTTTATGCCGCTTTCCACCCACTTGACACACTAACAGAGAGATATCAATACATAGGTTTTAAGATTATTACTAGTCGGATATATTCTTGTGCGGTGAATAGGGCGTGTTGAGTCCAGTTCTCTGAGCAAGGAGTAGGTCTTGTCTATTACATATTGGGTTTATGGAACGGTATCTGAGCTAATTTGATACCCTTGTTTTATGTATCACCCCACCTCCCCTTTCCCGTTAAGCAGCCATAGTCTGTTTTCTGCATGTGTGACTCTGTTCTGTTTTGTAATTCAGTTCAAGTGTAACGGTTTTTACATTCCCTCTATCAGTGATACCTTATGAGAAGTGTCCTTTTCTGTGTGACTTATTTCACTTAGAATCGTCGTACCTAAATCCACTCATCATGCTGCTACTAACCTTATGACATTGATTTCATGGCTGAGTGATATTCCATTGTACATAAGGACCACAACTTCTTTATCCATTTTTCTCTTTCCTGGGATATTGACGGTGGAATGAAGTGGAGGTCCTTGTCAACAGAGCAGCCCTCAACTTTCGGGTGCTTGTGTCTTGCTGATTTTTAATTTTCCCAATTTATACCCCCATGAGTGGAAGTGCCCTATGCTCTCTAAGCTGTGTTTTTCAGATGTTTCAGGACACACCGTACACTTCTCCAGAGTGGCTGTTGGCAATTTACATCCCGCCCATCAGTGTAGCAAGGCTCCCATTTCTCCATGGCCTGTCCTGCATTTCTGGTTTTGACACTTTTTTCAGCATGGCCCTTTTGACCGATGGGAAGCGAGACTTCTCTGTAGCGCTGATTTGCCTTTCCAGGTTGCTTGGTTGGCCAAAAAGGGCGTATGCGTTTTTTCCTGAATATATTCAGGAAAAAACGCATACGCCCTTTTTGGCCAAGGGCATCATTGTCAACGTTTTGCCGCTTTTCATGTGCTTTAAAGGCGATTCGTATCTACCTCCTGAAATCTGTTTCGTGCAATTCTGCCTTGATTTCAAATCCTCTTCTTTGCCTTCCCTCAATATATTTGTGGACGAGAGTTATCATTTATAACTCTGCAGGTTTGTGAATTGCAGTGCCCTGAACCTCCATTTTACAACTCGCTTTTTTGGGAGCTGGCCGCAAAAGCGCAGGATGGCTTCAGGCCCTGTTCTGGTTCCGGGGGGCAGGCTGAGCCTGTGGTTAATTCTTCTTCCTGATGGGAAAATAGAGTGACCTGTGCCTGTCCCAACACCAAGAGCTAGTCTCTCGTTGGTTCCCCGTCTTCCCGTTCATCCTCAGGACAAATTGCAACCTGTACGGAACAGGAGGTTAAAGGTGCTGATGCTCCAAGTAGGGAGATTGCTAGTAAAGCGGCTGGAATGGCGAACCCGGGCACAAGGAGATGAGAAATGAGGTGCGTTTTAGAAACCTTTCCCCATCACACGGTGTACCATCTTCTGGGTTTCTCATGCATGTTTTCGATGTAGGAAGATGCCCTTGAACCTGGAGATTTGGGACCCATGCGATGGGTACCACGAAGTATTACTTTAAAGGGTCTGCGTTTGCTCACCCAACCTCACCAAACCTCTCAGCCCCAAGAGTGTCCACCCTTATGCCTCATCCAGCTGTGGGTCTAGATATGGTCAATCCAGGTTGCATCACAGCCCCTGAACGCATTGTGTAAGAATTTCTCTCTCTTTCACTGTCGTTGTTTCATGGGTTTTTCAAAGTAATTTATTTTCATAATGGGGTTTAGCTGCTTTTCACTGCTGTGTTTATGCCGCTTTACACCCACTTGACACACTAACAGAGAGATATCAATACATAGGTTTTAAGATTATTACTAGTCAGGTATATTCTTGTGCGGTGAATAGGGCGTGTTGAGTCCAGTTCTCTGAGCAAGGAGTAGGTCTTGTCTACTACATATTGGGTTTATGGAACGGTATCTGAGCTAATTTGATACCCTTGTTTTATGTATCACCCCACCTCCCCTTTCCCGTTAAGCAGCCATAGTCTGTTTTCTGCATGTGTGACTCTGTTCTGTTTTGTAATTCAGTTCAAGTGTAACGGTTTTTACATTCCCTCTATCAGTGATACCTTATGAGAAGTGTCCTTTTCTGTGTGACTTATTTCACTTAGAATCGTCGTACCTAAATCCACTCATCATGCTGCTACTAACCTTATGACATTGATTTCATGGCTGAGTGATATTCCATTGTACATAAGGACCACAACTTCTTTATCCATTTTTCTCTTTCCTGGGATATTGACGGTGGAATGAAGTGGAGGTCCTTGTCAACAGAGCAGCCCTCAACTTTGGGGTGCTTGTGTCTTGCTGATTTTTAATTTTCCCAATTTATACCCCCATGAGTGGAAGTGCCCTATGCTCTCTAAGCTGTGTTTTTCTGATGTTTCAGGACAC